>NC_059190.1:7880711-8024174 GCF_020631705.1 Daphnia magna
GGAAGATTGGTCGAATTCCGATGCAAACGACATCATTGACATCACAGCCCTGCTGAATTTCATCGGAGATCAAGTCGACGCTGCTGAAAGGTATAGACGATGGAAATCGATAACAGTGAAAAGACCACAGCAGACGACACCAACCACGCCGGCGAAACAGCCACCAGCTGCTACAGCCTCTAAACAGGCGATCGGAGCTAGATACCAACAGGCTCCACAAACCAGAAGAAATTCAAAGCAAATCACACAGCCATCAAATGTACCACCAAGACGACAAGACAACTTTATTTTCCGAGAATGCACAAGACCATGCATTTTCTGTGGAGAAATACATTACCCCACGGTTTGTCCAGTAAATTTCAAGGACAAAAAAGCCATCATCGCCAGGCAGAAAAGGTGCGTCAGATGTTTCAGTGCCAATCATGAAACTGCCAACTGCCCCACCAATTATGTGTGCAAGCACTGCCAGGCGACACACCACACCGCCCTATGTGACAAAAAGGTGACAAGATTTGCACATCAGACCGCAAATAGAAACACTGCCCCAACGAACGTCATGGCATCTGTCTCCAGTGTAAACACCAACGGCGATCTCGTGGTGAAAACGGCAACGGTGATGGTGGTAGGCCCCGATGGCAAAGAAACCAGGGCCATATTATTTATTGACGATGGCAGCCATAGATCTTGGGTAACCAGATCTATTTCCAAATTGCTGAATTTGAAGGTAGTGGCCGTGGATAATATTGGCACAAGAATTTTCAAACAAAGAAAGCCCAATCCAGTTGAACAAATAAACGCAGTTGAACTGGTGTTTCGGGGCATCTGGAAGGGAGCCCCGCTCGTCAAAATAACCGCCCTGGAAACGGACTACATTGGAGACACTGGAACTTACTCCCGGCATTCGCAAGGAAATTGTGGTTGGAAGATGAGAAAATTGCTGACGACAGGTTTGAAACCAACAGCCAGAAAAAAGAAGTCGGCATTTTAATCGGAGTCGACCAAATGTTCGAGATCATTCCTAACGAACAGGCTATCCAAAGTCCGTGCGGTCCTAGAGCATACAACACGAAGCTAGATCACATGATAGCTGGACCTTCGAAGAAAAAAAGATCGAAAAAATAATAATCGATAATCCAGCAAATGCTACAATACAGTAGCTTTTCAAATTATCAAACAGTATCATCGTACGCAGCCAGAGGTCTCAATTCAGAAATTTATTTTACGAATTTTTCAAGAAATATGGAGAAAATGGAAGCTGGAAGGCCAAGGAATCTTCGCCTTCTCAGCCGAGGTCTAAGGAAGAAATTTCCAGCCAGGAGCTCAATCATACCTCCTCCAGAAACAAAAAGAAAAAGCGGAAGATCATGAAAAAAGAATTGAAGTGGCAAACGGACTTTGATTTATCCCTGTTTTGGAAACTGGAACACTTCGCCATATTAGAAGATTGTGATGCAGTGGAGCCAGAGAATCTCCTCAGCTCCTTTGGAGACAAAATCACCCGTCAAGAAGATGGGCGATACTGCACACCAATACCGTGGAAGACTGACAAATGGAGGTTAGAAAAAAAATTTATGATTGCAGAAGGAAGACTGGAGAGTCTATTAAAACGGCTCAAAAGAACACCAGAGTTTCTATCATAAGGAAATCGACCAGCTAAGAGTCCAAAACTTCGTAGACGAGGCAGACCTAAACTACGAAGGACTCCGAACCTATCTGCCACACCATCCTGTTATTCCACAGGACAAAACAAGTACAAAAATTCGACCGGTATTCAATGGGGCAGCAAAATCGAAATATGGCCCAAGCCTCAACGATATCTTGGAAAATGGCCCGAATCTTCATCCCGATCTGTTAGCCGTTTTAATGCGTTTCCATTTACATAGAATCGCATGGATAGCAAATATTGAAAAAAGGCCTTTTTAAACATCGCCTTGCATCCTGAAGACGCAGAAGCGGTCAGATTTCTTTGGATCATGGAGCCAGAAACGCCAAATTCGCCTCTAGTGGCCTACAAGTGGAAAAGAATCCTATTTGGGGTTAGCTCTAGCCCATTCTTGCTATGAGTTACCCTCAACAAGAACCTAGACGGCAGGGAGCCACTCTTCTCCACCACAGTAAGACAGCTGAAGAAGCAAATTTATGTCGACGACTACCTTGGAGGCGCCGACAACATCTCCTCAGCTAAAACCAGGATACAGGAGACAAAATCCATCTTCCAGGAGGCTAAACTCAGCATGCGGAGTTGGGTCACCAACGACCAAACAGTTCGTAAATTTCTCAGTGAAAAAGGGCCCATCAACCCGATAGTGAATATTTTCACTCAGAAACTGGAAGAAGGTCAGCCTAAGGTCCTAGGGATTCGATGGGATACCCTACACCTTTCAATTCGATCTAGCACCTATCATCGAAGCTGCGACAGAATTGGGAGATCTGACCAAATGAAATATTCTAAGAATATCAGCAAGAGTATTCGATCCCATTGGGTTTTTAGCACTCACAGCGCTCCTGCTGAAAATAATCTACCAGAAATTTTGGGAAGCCGAAATTGACTGGGATGTGGAAGCGCCTTCTGAAATACGGAAAACATGAATAGCAGCCATGAATGGGTTGAATGAGTTTGCCAACTTAAAAATCCCACGTTGGATAGGCTACTCGAATAGAGTCATACAAACTGCAGAAATTCATGTGTTCGGCGACACATCTGAGGCCGCTTACGGAGCCGTTGCTTACGCAAGCCTCCAAACCGAAAACGGCGATACAGTCATCCATTTTCTTGCTAGCAAGACAAAAGTGGCGCCTCTCCTAAAGAAACAGGTCACCTTACCAAGATTGGAGCTATTAAGCTCACTTCTGGCGGCACGATTGGGAGAAAAACTCGAAGACTTTCTCCACATCAAATCGTGGAGAACAATATTCTGGGCTGACTCTCTAGTGGCAATTGGCTGGATCCGAGGAGACACCAACAGGTGGAAACAAAGTCAAAGAAATTAAGAAACTATCTGGCCTAAATTGGTGGCGGAACTGTCCAGGCGTCCAAAATCCTGCAGATCTCGCCTCGCGGGGAGCGCCAGAAGAAACGCTGGTACACTCGTAGCTGTGGTGGAAAGGACCATCATGGCTGAAAGAAGACGAAACGAAATGGTCGGATTCAACGCCCGAGGTAGAAGAACCCACTGTCCATGAAAGAATCGAAACGGAAGCAAAATCAAAACCGGCACAATGTCGGTAGCTTCCGTGGAGCCAGCCACTCCAGTGGAATGGCATCTGGATCGAATTCCGTCTTTGAATCGACTACTCAAAAGAACTGCTTGGATACTGAGATTTGCCTCCAAAATTCGTCCCACCAACACAATTGAAGACTCCAATCAAGACAGGAGACGGAAAACCGATAATGGTAGAACATCTAACAGTAGAGGAACTGACGAAGGCAGAGCTACTTATTTATAGGCAGCTCCGAAAAGAAGCCTATCCCAAGACGTTTCAGGATCTACAAGAAGGGCGGCAACCGCATCACAAGGAGAAAATCGCCGAACTCTGACTCGTGTGGGACGCAAGACACAAGTTGATTAGAATAACAGGAAGAGTAGAGCTAGCTCTAAGGGACAGGGATATCGAACCCGCCATCTTACTTTCCGCTCACCATTTAGTTGTCAAATTAATCATTCAAGACCAACATGTCTCGCTAAAACACGCTGGAGTTAAAACCACCCTATCGGATCTAAAAGAACGTTTTTGGATCATCAAAGGACGACAACAGACCAAATCAGTCTGGCACGCCTGCATCAAGTGCCAACGGGTATCCTCACCGCCATTCAGAGAAATAGCAGCCTCACGCTGAAGAATTTCAAGCCACAGAACCATCGGAGGAAAACGAAGAAAACGTCCAATTGGGCGATTCCCCAGCCAAAAAGAAAGGCACGATTAAACAGCCGAAGAGCTATGCCTGCCTATTTACTTGCGCTGTTACGAGGGCCGTCCATCTCGAATTAAGGAAAACGATGTCCGCGCGCGATTTCCTCCTCGCATTCCAAAGATTTTCCACTAGGAGGGGTAGCGTCTCCATCATGTATTCGGACAATGCCCAGACATTTAGGTGCGTCTCCAAGCATTTGAAAATCCTAAGATCCGACCCAGCAATCCATGACCTTCTGGCAATGCGAAAAACCGAATGGATTTTTTCGGCCAGCCTAGCCCCATGGTGAGGAAGTTTTTGGGAGCGCATGGTGCGGACAATGAAGGATTTATTAGGGAACTCCAATGGTCGTGCATGTTTGGAATACGAAGAGCTGGAGGTAAGTCTTATCGAGACTGAGAGCGTGGTGAATGCATGGCCTCTCCCCTACGTGGCAGAAGGGAGGGACGACCCGCTCACCATCACCCCGAATCAGTTTCTCAACAATAGGCGTTCGAACTGCACTCCGTTGGAGCCAGCAGTAAACCTCATGGCTCCCGACGCAACAAACGTGAAGCTACTGGAAATGGATCGTCAACGTAGAGAGTATGTCAGCGGCATCTGCGGTCAATTCATCACGGAATACCTACTTCAAATAGAAAAGTTTCATTGTAAGGGAGGACCCGGTCGAAAGATCCTGGTAGGAGAAGTTGTCATCATTCACGATGACCACACCAAGCGCGTTATGTGGACGATAGAAGTAGTGAAGGAGCTAATCACTAGCTGAAACGGGTTGATCCGTTCGGTAATCGTCAAGACGCCGAACGGGAACCTTATCGACCACGCCATTCAATCGTTGCACCCCTTAGAGCTACGTGAGGATCAGCCGGACGACGTCGTAGTTCCACCTACGCTGGAGCTGGAATTGAAACCAGAAAACCAACTCAACCCGTGTCCGCTGCAGATCCAGTCGAGCAGGAGAGCCCTGGACCACGGGTTCTGGTGGGGATTGTGTTGGGAGTACACCGTATTCCCAACATCCGATAACGCGGCTGGACGACGGACGTGACTTCCACAACGATTTCTAGTATATGATTTGGGTGGCCTTCAATAGGAGGCCACCATCTTTAAGTGCATTTTGTATGTAGCCCCGCCCACGGCCTACCGGCCGCTAATATGTACAGGGCAAACGGCATTTAGTCGAAATACAGAATTCCCACTCTCAACACCAAAACCAGTGTTCCCGTGTTTTTATCTTCTCATCTTTTCATTTAACTCAACTAAAGTAAGATCTTTCACGGGCTGAACTAATTCTTACAGTCGTGACATTTTTATTCAAAACCAATAACAACTACTAGGCATTGTGTGTTTTATTCCACTGATTCATAAAATTACAGTGATAATTGGGTAGAAGGGTTAAAATAAATATAAATCAACAAAAACCAGTTTCCGTTTGAAGTATAAACAAGGAAGACTCTCCTGTCGTGTAATCGAACCTCTTGAATTTTCGTGATTCACAGTTTAGATATTACATTAAGTCATGATATTTTTATTCAAACCCAATAACAAGAACAGACAATTGTGTGTTTTATTCAACTGATTCTTACAAGGCCAGTGATTTTTGGATTGAAGGGTTAACATGAATTTTAATCAACAAAAACAAGTTTTCATTTGTAGTATAAGCAAGGATGACTCTCCTGTCGTGTAATGTTACCTCTTGAATTTTCGTTAGATTCACAGCTTTGATCTAAAATTAGGAAAGGATTTATAATTTTAAAACCAATAATAAGAACTTACCGTTGTGTGTTTTATTCCACTGAGTCATAAAATGACAGTGATTTTCGGGTTCAAGGGTAAACATAAATATAAATTAACAAAAACAAGTTTCCATTTGTATTATAAGCAAGGATGGCTCTACTCTCGTGTGATGGTATCTCTTGAATTTTCGTTTAAATCAAAGTTTAGATCTTAAATTAAGTCATGGTACTTTTATTTAAAACCAATAACAAGTAATGAACATTGTGTGTTTGATTCCCCTGATTCATAAAATGAAAGGAATTTTCTGCATGAAGGGTAAACATAAATATAAATCAACAAAAACAACTTTCCGTTTGTAGTATAACCAAGGATGACTCTCCTGTCGTGTAATGGTACCTCTTTAATTTTCGTTTGATTCACAGTTTAGATCTTAATTTAAATCATGATATTTTTGTTCAAAACCAATAAAAAGTACTGAACATTGTTTGTTTTATTTCACTGATTCATAAAATGACTGTGATTTTCGGGATGAGTGGTAAACATCAATATAAAGCAACAAGGACAAGTTTTCGTTTGTAGTATAAGCAAGTATGACTCTCCTAGCGTGTAATGGTTCCTCTTGAATTTTTGTTTGATTCACAGTTTAGATCTTAATTTAAATCATGATATTTTTGTTCAAAACCAATAAAAAACACTGAACATTGTGTGTTTTATTCCACTGATTCATAAAATGACGGTGATTTTCGGGTTGAACGGTAAACATAAATATAAAACAACGAAAAAAAGTATTTTTTTGTAGTATAAGCAAGTGTAACGAAGGCCTACAAATACATTTAATTATGCTACCCACATTCTTATTATATTATGTTTACTCTCCCTTGACATATAATTATGTCTACATTTTACTCTCTCGCATGTACAGTATCCTCCACAAAAAAGAGGCACCCCTCCAGTAGCCCAAAAAATAAAAATTCCAAATGAGCGCTAGATGGCATAGTTTTTAATTGCAAAATACAAACAAAAAAAAGCATGCAACTTTTTTTTTGTTTGTTTTGACTGCAAAAGCGAGACGGTTGCCATGATTTCAGTATTTTTTGCTGCGAGCAAAATTTGGAAAACGGAGAAATTGAGAAAAAAGTCGGGGAAAGGCTAACCTCTGAATTGTTACCTATCCCCCACCCGACTTTTTTCTCAAGTTTTCCGTTTTTCATATTTTCTCGCGACATGAAAACTTATTGGAAACCATGGCAACCATTTGAAGCTGTATGATTTCTGACGGACGGGAAAGATTCCCGAAACAAAGAAGAAGATTTTGCCCATGCACAGACCGCTTGGCAACATCTTACTGAAAAAGACGCTTATCGTAAAAATTTAGCGAATGACAAAAAGACTTCAATTATGCTTTGAAGCTAACGGCTGGTGGAAGAAAAATTAAACATATTTCATTTGTCAGTTTGTTTAAATTAAATAAATCCTCTTTTCAAAAAAAATTGTTTTAATTTTTTCTTGGATTTATTTTCGAAATGCTATAATTTTTTCCATCTTTTAAAATCGTCTGTCACCAATAAGTTTTCATTTTGCGAGAAAATATGGAAAACGGAAAACTTGAGAAAAAAGTCGGGGTGGGGGAAAGGTAACAATTCAGAGGTTAGCCTTTCCCCGACTTTTTTCTCAATTTCTCCGTTTTCCAAATTTTGCTCGCAGCAAAAAATACTGAAATCATGGCAACCGTCTCGCTTTTGCAGTCAAAACAAACAAAAAAAAAGTTGCATGCTTTTTTTTGTTTGTATTTAGCAATTAAAAACTATGCCATCTAGCGCTCATTAGGAATTTTTATTTTTTGGGCTACTGGGGGGGGTGCCTCTTTTTTGTGGAGGATACTGTACTCTTCTTTTGCATATTTTTCGAATATTGTAATCCGCATAGTAACCATTTGTCATAGACATCTTAGCGTTGACCCAATTGAACACCTGCTGTCTGACTCACACGTGCGACGCACATCACGCCACTAAACAAACATCCGTGATATGTCACACGTGCGACGTATATCACGCCATTAAATAAACATTAGTTTGATTGGTCACACGCGCGATGCCAATCAAGCCATTAAACAAACACCTTCTGATTGGCTGCACGCGCGACATAGCGACACGTCAACCGCATCATGCCACTTTGACGAGATGCGAAGTTTCATGGTGAAATCAAAATATAAGACAGATCAGACAACTAGCAGCTCGCTAAACGTTCAGTTGCCTTCAACAACACTAGTTCGACACCTTGCCGACGACAACTTGCCTTAGTGTTTTCTCTTACAAGTGTTTCTCCGCCTACCCGTTTCCGTAAGTGCCTATCTGAATTGTATTTCCAATCGTCTCCATTTCGTGTTTGAATTCGCCCGTATCGTTCGCGCTACTACGGTAAGATCAATTTACGTTGTCTCCCTTTACACTTTGTTTCCATTTAGTTCTCGTATTCTTATGCATGTAGTCTCCCTTATATTTTAGGGCCTAGTCTAGTAATACACTGTCGTCATTGTGGGTAAACGCTTCCGAGTTCCGTGTTAATATACATTTGTCTTAATCCGTAAAGTCATTCACTCGAGAGGGAGGATGCTTTACATAATGGTGGCAGCGCTTTTTGGAACTCAACCACAATGAATGAGGATGTTGTTACTGGTGGGCATAAACTTGTACATTCCCTTGTAAACAAGCAATCTCGGCCCGAAATGACTGTTACCCTATTTGATCAGAAAACCGTTGCTCGTTCCCTGGATTTTCAGAACTTGACCACTGAAACTCAGTTTGCACCAGATACACTTCAGAGTGGTAGGACTTTGGAGACCACTGCCAAAGCAATTAGTAGATCTGCTTCCCTTGTTTTGAATTCCAAAGTACACTCAAAGAACTCTCACTTACGAAAACTACGATCGAACGCTGCGTACAAAGCCGTAGCGGGGCTTGATACAACTTCCTCCCGAAAAACTCGAGCAAGCGCTACGTCCGAGGTTGCGTCAGGAAAACGATCACCCTCCTTTTTCGCTAGATTTGCTGAACGCATTTCACCAGCTAAGTCTCCTCCCAATGTAGCAACCAAAACTAGTTCATTAGCAAGAACAGTTCTCGGTTTCTTCCATACGAAGAACACACTGAATGGAAAATCACTTGAACCTGAGCCGGAGCCGCCTATTCAACAAAGTCAAGGACAATCACGACAAGATATTCCAGACCAAGGCGAGCAAGCTTCCGTCCCTAATACTTGCGATCAAGAGCCTGAAGAAGAGAGAAGCGGATTTCCAGTCGAACGACCCGAAGGTCCAGACCCAGATAATTCTGCTGATACAGGACATCTGACTGACGAAGCTATATCAAGACGACCAGAACCCATCGACGGTGTGGAAGAAACCAACGAACCTACTGAAGTACTTGACGTCGATCCTAGAGGTGAGACTTAGTGCACAGTCGAAGAAGACGACAGTAACGGAACAACAGACGTCCGAGCTGAAGGCGATTATCACGTCGTATGCGAGACAGTTCTTGACCTTCCTGCTGGGACAGTTTCACAGCCTAACCGACTTGCAGAAAGACAAGGTTATCTTGTAATTAACACTGAATTGTAGGACTACATACAGACGCCGAGAGGATCCATATTGCCATCTTTCGAAAAAAGTGGAAGACCTATCCATTCACTTGCAGACGGTATCGCTGGCCTATCAACAAATATTTCTGGCAGACATTCGCAACCTCACCCTATACCTACGGGAGCTGCGACTACTACCACTGACGCCCGAGATCAACTTACTGCTGAGGAAGTTGGACAATATCCCAGGAGCCAGCAGACCGAACAACGTACAGCTCGCAGAGGAGATCAAACAAACCCTCTCCCAAACCAAAACCCAATTGTAACAACTAATATCACCGGATATCACGGGACAGATATCACAGCAATCCGTAGCACCACAGCAAGTACCGCCGCTGTCGAGAACCCCTCAACCACCGATACCAGTACGACACACCGTCCACCGCCCTATTCGGCAACCACACAACCAGCCTACAAATCGACGCAAAATTTCCCCGGAACAACGGTCCAGGCGGACAGTAGACGTTGTTGCGAACCTCGATCGCCTACGAGCAGCGTTTCAGCACAGTCTCAGACTTCGCAACAGGGTAATTTAAGATTTCGATTACCAGTTCCAAACAACAACACTACTTCCTTCTTTCACCGGAAGCCCTATTACTCGTTTTGACTCTTGGTTAGAATCATTTGAAAGTATAGTAGACGGGTCGGTATGGTCAAAAGAAAAAACTATTCAAATGTTACGTGCTAAATTAACAGATAGAGCTTGATTATGAGTCAATTAAAGAAGCATTGCTTGACCACTTTCATGGCGATGAAAATGTTGATTTATATCTTCAAAAGTTTAACAAAGTCAAACGTAAGCCAGGTGAAAAAGTTGTTGATTATGCGCTACGTCAACAGGAAATTTTTAAACGCTCGTATCCTGCAGGTCATTCCGAAAAATCGTTTGCAGTTATTCTCATGCAAAAATTTATTGAGGAATTAGATTCCAAATTGCAGGCAAAAGTCAAATATAAGGAATTTAAAGATTTTAACGAACTGGTTGCAGCAACACGCGTGTATGTCCTTAGGCTAGAAGCGTTGGAAACCGATCGCGAAAAACAGGAGTTTATTCGATCCATAGACGGGTCACAAGACACCAGCAATGCAGAGCTAAAAGAAATCAAGAAGATGATAATAGACCGAAAGGAATTTGTGAATAAGGCGGTTGTTAATATTCGCAACGGGGATAAACCGTTCGGGGGAAAGAAAACAGAAAACGAAGAAATTAAAGACGTTCTTAGTGAGCTTATAAAACCGTGAAAAAACTACAACTAAATAAAAACGACGTCTTTTGTACGGCTAGCATGGTAGACCACCTTAAAGTTAGGGGTCGAACTAGTGTTGTTGAAGGCAACTGAACGTTTAGCGAGCTGCTAGTTGTCTGATCTTTCTTAGATTTTGGGTTCACCATGAAACCTTGCATCTCGTCAAAGTGGCGTGATGCGTTTGACGTGTCCCTATGTCGTGGGTGCAGCCAATCAGAAGGCGTTTGTTTCATGGCTCTATTGGCATCGCGCATGCGACCAATCAAACGGATGTTTATTTAATGGCGTGATATGCGTCGCACGTGTAACCCATCACGGATGTTTGTTTTGTGGCGTGATATGCGTCGCACGTGTGAGTCAGACAGCAGGTGTTTAATTGGTTCAACGCTAAGATGTCTATGAAAAATGGTTACTATGCGGATTACAATATTCGAATAATATGCAAAAGAAGAGTAGATGCGAGAGAGTAAAATGTAGACATAATCATATGCCAAGGGAGAGTAAACATTATATAATAAGAATATGGGTAGCATAATTAAATGTATTTGTAGGCCTTCGTTACAGCGCTCCCGGCGGTGCGAGATTACGTCCCGTAATGAAACTAGATGCACGGTGGTGCGGTTGGTGGTCTCTTCTATCGGATAGCTGCAAAATTTCTTGATGAATCTAAAGAAACCCAACCAACAGCAGACACGTTAGATGACTAGGCCGAGAATGCAGAATATGCTGATGAAGAACAACATTTTAATGGTCTCCCACCAGCTGGTATAATGTACTACTCAAGCGGCTGTCACTAACACACTTACTGCGCTGGGCTGGTGATTTAACGATAATCCGGTCAGTGGATGTTCATTCATGGCGGCTACTATATCAGCCATGACATTCATGTGGTTAAGTAAGTTGTCGTTGTAAGCAGGGTTAGTACGTTGTTCATAATCGAAGAATTTTACGTCGTCGTAACGGAAGGAATGTGGCAGCGTTTGTTCCGGCAATACCATGTAAGCGTCAACTCGTTTCCAGGTGTTGTTGCGAAAAACGTTAGGCTTAACGTTGAAGTGAGCGATACCGTTGGTCCAATAGCATGGGGAATATTTAACTAATTCCCAGCCATCGAGATTAATGGTATAATTGTTGCATTTTGGCTGTGGTCCGCATGACATAATTATAGTTTCAAATGTGACATACACGGAGTTACACTTAATCACAACAGCAGTTTCTCAGAAAGCTTGTAATTTTGTGCACTGTGGTAATTTTAAATGTGAAGCGGCAAGCCAGCCGTTATACTGAGCGGTTGCAATTGCTCTTTCATGTTTTGCTTTCCGGGCATCACATTCTAACCTTTGAATCATACGCACTCATTCATTTTCACGATCGGTAACACGGTCTTGAATATATTGTTTATTAGCCGCTTTATCTTAATCTTCAGCGCTAGATGGCGCGGAAGTCTCTACGGTAATTGGCGGAAATTTTCCCCATGATGGCCGCCGTTATCAGGGTCAATTTTGATTGGCCGACGACGTTAAACACTGTAGTACGGTTGGAGCAGTGTTGTTGAGTTGGAACGCAAGGTGGTTGAGGAGCTAAATGAAAATCCAGTTGACGGCAATCATCCAAAAGACGAAAATATTTTTCATCTCCCAATTTCTTCGTTAGTGTGCCGGTTCCAGATTCAACAATTCGCAATGTATGTTGAGATTTCTGCGTGTACGTTTTCTCCTAAACAAGTGTCAGGTGATTGTATGATAAGTTACCAGATTTTGCGGAAACTTTGCCGATAGGTGTCGAAAAATCTTCATCTTCCATTTGTTGATAAAGCTGAATTTGTTCGAGCACACAATTCAGAATTTCCGAATCGATTGTTTGTAACCAGTATCCGACAATTTCCGGATCACGTCCAAAAACATATTTTTTCTCCGAAAGTCATATGATGTTCACCACACCTTTTATTGTTTATCATATCGTAGCACTCTGATGGCGTCGTATCAATAGAAATTTTGTCCGGCACGATCACTAATTGGCCAAAAAGGTCTTTGTAATACGGCGGATGTTTATCCACTGTGCGCAAATAAAACCCGGAAATTTTACCGCGGCACGTTCATTACTGTATATGGTATATTTCACTTGCACGGTATCGGTATTGTTTGTTTCTGGTTTGCAGTTTGAATCGGAAAATTGAATAATTCCCATATTCTTCGGTTCAGAACAATCGCACACAGCTGTCTCAAATGCCTGAGGGTGTAACCCGTAAAAGCATAGCAGCAGTAGAAATGGTAACGAGGACATTTCTACATGTGAAAATATAGGATAAATGACACAACAAAATTAAAATGAATGGTATACTGGCCAACTATTCTAAGTCATCATGTGGGTTTACTAAGCTAAGATCATCAAATATGAAAAAGAAATAATGAAAAGAAAAAGTAAAAGTAAAAGAGAGAAAACAACAAAAAAACTTCTGACGGCTTTTGAAAGGTCAACGATTTCCCGTCGGATGGAATGGATTTTCAATACATGGACAATCTTCAGTCTTCCAAAGCATTGTTTCGTACAAGGGTTTTAAACGGTTGACATGTGTACGCTGGCATACATAGGAATTATCGGCCATATCTACTGTATTATTGGTATGTACTTTTACATTTCTATAAGGGCCTTTATATTTCAAAGTGAATTTCCTACTGTCACCTTCCTTTACTACACGAATACCTAACAAAACAATATCTCCTACGACATATTTTCTTTCTTTCGCACGTTTATTATATTGTTCACGCTGACGATTCCGTGCTTTCTCGCTTTCTTCACGGACTCGCTGAAAGCTATAGCGCAATCGATCAGCTAAATTTACTACATAGTCGGATACAGATTTAAAAGTTTGAGGGGAAGCGTCTAAAAATTCATTAATGGGAATATTAGGGTCTCTACCGTGGACTAAATAATAATGGGTTTCAAGTGTCGAAGAGTGAACTGAACTACGATAAGCGAATAAAACAACGGGTAACATATTTTCCCAATTTGCATGTTCTCCGTCTTTCAATTCTTTTCTTAACATCGTGGTTAGGGTCCGATTAAACCTTTCTGTCTCGCCATTACTAGCGAGATTGTAGACCGTTGTCAATCTTTGGTCACTTTTTAATTTCTTACAAAAATAACGGAACAATTTCGAGGTGAAATTCGTTCCACTATCGGAAATAATGGCTTTAGGCATACCATATCTTACAATTATTGTTTTATATACACATTCTGCCGTGGTTTGGGCAGTTTGAACTTTTATAGCAACTGCTTTCACCCAGTGACTAAAATAATCCGTAATAACTCAAATATAACTTTTTCCATTGGGTGAAGCGGGAGTAATTGGGCCAAAAAAGTCCATGCCAATTACTTGGAAAGGGGCTTTAGCAATTTCATGGGGGGGGGGGCGAAAGTGCTCTATATGTGGAAGAAGTGTTAGCTATACAAGTTTCACAAGCTTGACAATATTCTAAAATATCTTTTCTCGTTTTAGGCCAATAATAATGATTTTTGACCTTCAAATAAGTTTTATAAAAAGCTTAATGTCCACCCATCGGTGCGTCATGTAATTCTTTTAGCACTAGATGGCGAAGCGATAAGGGCAACACTACTTGACAATTGATTTCGTTACGCTTACTATTTTTGGAAGGCACTTCGTGGCGATAAAGTGTACCTTCTATTATTTCGAAATATTCAATTTCTTTAGCCCATTCAGGTTTAGATTGGGTTTTTTCCTCATTGAGTTCTCCTTTCTCTAAATAATTTCTAATGGCTGCACAAAGTTCGTCTTCTAGCTGTTTTACACAAATCAACTTAATATTGTTCGGTTCCGGTTGAATACTAGCTACTTTCAATCGTGATAAACAATCAGCGTTTTGATGAATACGTCCAGGCCTATACTTTAATTCATAAGTTGTAGCAGCTAATAGTATAGCCCATCTACCTAATCTACCGTTATTATCTTTCTGATTTTTCAGCCATTGCAAAGGACGATGGTCACTAATAATTTCAAAGGGTTTATCCACGAGATAATGTCGGAAATGTTTAATTGCATCAATTACTGTTAATGCTTCTTTTTCGGTTGTACTTTATTTCATTTCGGCTTTTGTCAATTGTCTACTAGAGTAGGCTATTGGATGCTCTTGCCTATGCTGCATTTGAGACAGTAGGGCTCCTATTCCATAATCGCATGCGTCGGTAAAAAGCAAACATTTTTCGTTAAAATTTGGATAAGCGAGGGCTGAAGGAGCTACCAAAGGAAGTGCAAAATTTCTCAAATGCAACCTGTTTCTCTGTTCCCCACGCAAAAGGTTTCCTACTTAAATCTTTATGCGTTATAACGCATACGTAGACATTGAATACAAGTATATTTTATCCTTTTTTCATGAAAAAGTATAAATTCATAATATCACAGTGTATTCACATCGAATACTAGTATATTTGATTCTGTTTACATGTAGAAGTATAAAATCATGATATCACAGTGCATTCACATTGAAAACCGGCGTATTTGATGCTGATTACATATAGAAGTGTAAACTCATGGTATTACAGTGTATTCACATCGAATACTTGTATATTTGATTCTGTTTACATGTAGAAGTATAAACTCGTAATATCAAATTGTATTTACATGAAAAACTGGTGTATTTTATCCTGTTAACATATAGAAGTAAAAACTCATGGTATGCCAGTGTATTCACACTGAATACAAGTATATTTGATTGTGTTTGCATGTAGAAAAATTAACTCATAATTTCACAGTGTTTTCACATTGAAAAGTGGTATATTTGATCCTGTTTACACATAGAAGTAAAAACTCATGGTATCACAGTGTATTCAAGTTGAAAACAGGTATATTTGATGCTGTTTACATGACGAAGTATAAACTCAAAATATCACAGTGCATTCACTTTGAAAACAGGCATATTTGATCCGGTTTACATATAGGATTAAAAACTCATGGTATCACAGTGTATTCACATCAAATACTAGTATATTTGATTCTGTTTACATGTAGAACTATAAACTCATTATATCACAGTGGATTTACATTGAAAACTGGTATATTTGATCCTGTTTACATATAGAATTAAAATATCATGGTATCACAGTGTATTCAAATTGAAAACAGGTATTTTTGATCCTGTTTACATGTAGAAGTATAAATTCCAAATTTCACAGTGCATTTACATTGAAAACAGGCATGTTTGATCCTGTTTACATGTAGAAGTATAAACTCATAATATCACAGTGTATTTACATTGAAAACAGGTATATTTGATGCTGTTTACGTATAGTAGTAAAAACTCTTGGTATTACAGTGTATTCAAATTGAAAACAGGTATTTTTGATCCTTTTTACATGTAGAAGTATAAACTCATAATATCACAGTGCATTCACATTGAAAACAGACATATTTGATCCTTTTTCCATATAGAATTAAAACTCGTGGTATCACAGTGTATTTAAATTGAAAACAGGTATTTTTGATCCTGTTTACATATAGAACTAAAAACACATGGTATAACAGTGCATTTACAATGAATACAAATATATTTAATTCTGTTTACATGTAGAAGTATAAACTCATAATATCACAGTGTATTCATATTGAAAACAGGTATATTTGATCCTGTTTATAAAAAAAAGTAAAAACTCTTGGTATCACAGTGTAATCACATTGAATACAAGTATATTCGATTCTATTTATATGTAGAAGTATAAACTCATAATACCACAGTGTATTCACTTTGAAAACAGGTATATATGATCCTGTTTTCATATAGAAGTAAAAATTCATGGTATCACAGTGTATTCACATTGAATACAAGTACATTTGATCCTGTTTACATGTAGAAGTATTAACTCATAATATTACAAAGTATTCAGATTGAAAACAGGCATATTTGATCCTGTTTACATACAGAAATTTAAAGTCATGGTATTACAGTGTATTCACATTGAATACAAGTATATTTGATCTTGTTTACAAATAGAAGTATAAACTTATAATATCACATTGTATTCACCATGGTATAGGAGTTATATGCTACGCGTACTTCCCAGAGCCGTCGACTGCGAAAATGGGACGAAAATTGGAATCGTCAACATCGGCAACTCTTGCCGGGTGTGTAACTAGAGGGCCTACTTTAACGTAGGCTCTTATGGGACTACCCCCTTTGAATTGTTACATTAAGGTGTTTGATTTTTTTTTTTCATCTAGACTCATCTTAAGACACACGTTTTGGAAACGCTGGTCAGGGACATACGCGTCTTCAGGAACTAAGCAACTGCTTCCTTATTGTCTTTGACTCTGCTACTTATACTCTAATAATAGTGGGATCTTTCTAACTTAGATTTGAATTCTAGATTACTTTCCCCGATAATTACTCTTATCAATTCTAGGATGGGGCATCTTTTCTGCATCTGCATCTTGTAGTCAGGTTAGCAACCTTACGGGGCGGTTTTCTGGGGTAATGCCCCTTTATCCGTTACAATATAGAAGTAAAAACTCATGATATCACAGTGTATTAACATCGAATACTAGTATATTTGATTCTGTGTACATGTAGAAGTATAAAATCATGATATCACAGTGCATTAACATTGAAAACAGGCATTTTGATCCTGTCTACATATAGAAGTAAAAACTCGTGGTATCACAGTGTATTTACATTGAACACAAGTATATTTGATCCTGTTTACATATAGAAGAAAAAACTCATGATATCACAGTGTATTCACATCGAAAACTAGTATATTTGATCCTGTTTACATACAGAAGTAAAAACTGATGGTATCACAGTGTATTCACATTGAATACAAGTATAATTGATTCTGTTTACTTGAACAAGTATAATATCATAATTTCACAGTGTATTCACATAAAAAAGAGGTATATTTGATCGTGTTTACATATAGAAGTAAAATCTCATAGGATCACAGTGTATTCAAATTGATTTTAAGTATATTTGGTTCTGTTTACATGTAGAAGTATAAACTCATAATATCACAGTGTATTCACATTGAATACAAGTATATTTGATCCTGTTTACAAATACGATTGAAACTCATGATATCACAGTGTATTCACATCGAATACTAGTATATTTGATTCTTTTTACATGTAGAAGTCTAAACTCATAATATCACAGTGTATTTACATTGAAAACTGGTGTATTAGATCCTGTTTACATGTAGAAGTAAAAACTCATAATATCACAGTACATTCAAATTGAAAACAGGCATATTTGATCCTCTTTACATATTTAAATGTAAATGTTAATAGTTGCCATATGTCATGACAATGGGGAATCATGGTATTCTTGTAAAAGTTGCTTTCTCAGTGAAAGTGGAACAACCACTTGACACTGTTCAAAGTTTCTTCTTTTCACTGACGTAGGTTCGTAGTGTTTACATAAAAGACCATTTTCAACAAAGAAATAATCTATTTCACTGACCCAAGAAGGCATCGGGCCATCTTCTTTTTTCCAATGTTCATTTTGTTCCAAAAACGTAACGATTGCTTCGCACAGAGAGTCTTTCTGCTGTTCTTGACACATTACGTTGTTGTCAGCAGGAATGGCAGCTATTAGATTCATCGGTATTCTTTAATGAAAATCAGCATTCTCGTGTACTCGACCTGGTCGGTACTGAACACTGAACTTCATATTAGATAAAAAAATCGCCCAACTACCTAGTCGCCCTGTTTCGTCTTTAAAAGTCTGTAACCATTGAAGAGGCCTGTGATCGCTTACAATAACAAAAGGTTGATCTTGTAAGTAATGTCGGAAAGGTTTTACCCCAAACACTACTGCTGCGGCCTCTTTTTCTATTGTCGAATACTTGATTTCCCCTTTATTAAGATGTCTGCTTGCATAGGCTATAGGTTGGTCCTTTCCGTCTTTGATCTGAGAGAGGACAGCGTTTCTTTTACTGTACCAGGTATTTTGTAATTCACAAGGGTTTCAATTTTAGCAGGGTCTGGTTTTATTTCTTCAGCCGTGATTACGTGTCCAAGATAGGAAACGGATTGCGCTAAAAATTCACATTTTGACAATTTCATTTTTAGGTGTGCGTTTTCTAAGAGGAAAAAAACAGTCTTCAAATTGGTAAAATGCCCTTCAATTATTCTTGAAAAAATTATTATGTCGTCAAGATAAACGAAACAAATCTTTCCAATAACTCTTCGTAAAACTGAATTCATCAGTCTTTGAAACGTTCTCGGGGCGTTGGTTAAACCAAACGCCAAACGATTCCATTCGTACAAATTGTCATCGACTATGAAGGCTGTTTTTTCTTTGGATTCCTCCTCGAGCTCAATTTGCCAATATCCGGAGGCAAGATCTAATGTGGAAAAATACCACTGTCCCACCAGTAAATCTAAAACGTCGTCAATACGAGGTAAAGGGAAAGAATCTTTTTTTTTTGTAATTGCATTTAATTTTCTAAAATCTACACACAAACGGACATCCCCTGTTTTCTTACTTACTTATACTATCGGGGCTGCCCACGGGGACATTGAATAACGAATTATTTTATTTTGCATCAGTTCCTCGATGATATTTTTAGCTATCTCTTTTTGTTTTGGAGACGTGCGATATGCCCTTTGACGAATAGAACCTTGTCCTTGTGTGTCAATGACATGTTTTACTAAAGTAGTATGGGTTAACTCAATTGTTTTAAAAGCAAAACTGTTATGATTATTTATTATTAATCTACGCAATTTCTCCTTGTTTTCCTCATCTATGTCTGGAAGAGCCAACTTAACGGCTGCTGTGTTTATTGGATCTGAAGCTACGCTAATTGAAGCCATTGTTTCAACAGGCTTTCTTGAAGGTCTGGAAGTACGAAGGGTTCCTAACACTGTAAGGCGAGGTAGAAATATGGTTTTATCTGTTCCATTAACAGCCACCACACGGAGCGAACGATTTGGTGTCGTAGAGATGTAGGGTTCCAGGCTAAGCCCGGACGGAATATTACAGCATCTAACAAAATGACAAGTATTGAAAGGGTTGAAAGGGTGAGTTTACTCTTCTCTAGTCTCTAGGAGACTAATGGAATTTAGAGAAATTCTCAAAGATTTGCTAATCACAAAAAGATTTTCTGTTTCCTGGAAGTGATCAATTTCCTGAACTCGGTAGATGGACTGTTGTTTTCCGTTATAGATAAACTGATGTTTCCAAAGTGCATCGTGCCCTAGAACGCAATCTTCAACCATTCCATTTACGACGATGAATTTCTGCCTAAGTGCTCTGCGTGGCGTTTCTTCTGCCACAAAAAAGTTAACGGTGATTGTGCCTTCCGTGACGAGGCGCCTGCCATTTATGCTGAAAACATCCATATCTACCTCTTTAGTGAAATTAATTAATTCCTTTCCATCTTTAAGCTTATGAAAAAATGTGCTACTAATAACGCTTCTCTCGGCTCCAGGGTTGGACGCGGTAGTAAAAAAATTTACCGCTACCCGGTAGCTGTAACCGCAAGATTTCAATTTTCTACCGCGGTACGTTACTACCGCGGTAGTCTGACAGCCTACCGCGGTTGCGGTGGTCGTTTGCGGTAGCGCGGATAGCTAAGACAAAATAAAATCACAAGCATTTAGGTTTCATTTAGTTTGCCTTATTGTCTTGTATTTCAGATTGAAAGAATTACTGAATTAGTTTATGAATCAATGAACTTGTTTACTTTTAATAATAACATGCGTTCAAAGTTTTTGTCTGACAAACGACCCCTTAGTGGGGTAAAAATCCTTCCTGCAACGCTGAATAAGCGCTCGACAGAGGCCGAGGAAGGAAATGCAGCATTGTACTTGATAAATATGGCCTTAATGGTTGGGTATTTGTTCAGGCTGCTTATCTTTGTAGACTGGTCGGCAAGGAACAAATCAACCTCGTTGGATTCCGCTGGTACTGTGTTTGTCAAAATTGATTTGAAGAAATCTTTCTTGGTCTTCTTTCTCTGCGGGCTGTAGTCCGAATCCTCGCTTTGAATACCATCGGCCGCTGAATAAGACTGCTTCCTAGTAAAATGAAAATTAAAGCAAGAAGTTAACAAACACAGCACTACATCATGGAATTAGTGTAACTGTATAGATACCTATTTTCCAAGTCAACTTGGTCGTTCTTGAAGGATCGAAAGACGTCTACAATACCTTGGACTTTAGCATCACGTCCTCGCCTTCCGGCATCCATTTTGCCTTGAAGAGAGGATGTACCATGGCGGCGATGTGCAACTCTGCGTCAGCCAAACTTTCAGCAAATCTTCGCTTTACTGATTCGATCATTGTGTTTAGGAGAGGTTTGCAGTGCTTGATGCCGCCTTTCTCCTTCAGGTTTTCCATCTTATTGAGAAGGATGGTAAGCGTAGGAAGTAAATAACCGATAGAGATGTTGACGTCTGCTTGAAGAACATTCAATGCTTCTGATATAGGCTCCATCACTTTGACGTATTCACGAATGAATTCCTCTTCGGCTGGGCGGAAATACGCAATCCCGAATTGTTCAAAAAGTGCTTTAAGTTCGGTCCTTTTCTTTGTGACGAAGTATTTGGCTCGTTGCATGGCATTGAAATAAGAATTCCAACGAGTTTCATTATGAATGATAAAGAGCATCCCAAGGCTCTCTATGATCGTGTCAGAAGCCTTAGAGCTTCGATTTTGCTTATTCCAGATAGCAGTCAGTTTCTTATCGGTTGCCTCCATTAGGTTCTTGAGAGCCGGTTCTAGATCCTTATAGATGTCACACTTGCAAATCAGGTTTAATGTGTGGCATGCACACGACGATGAGGTGGTAGGATGTAAATGTTGGTTGCGTCAATACCACTATTTAGGATTGCCGTTAAGGAAATTGGATTCATGTCAGCATCAGTATTTTCTTGAATTTCGGATTCACTCTCTTGCTCCGTTGCAGATTCTCCTTGATCCTCCTTTTCCTTATCATGGTCATGATCAGATAACGAATCGATCTCATCATCGGTCTCTTCAAAATCGAAAGCTCATCTTCTAGAAGAGCGGCGATGTTGTCTTCTCCGGTCACCTTGAAATTAAAAAAAGAATTCAGTACCGACATTGTAAGAAACTGATTGCTAGTCTAGTACCATCCTGTTTGACCTGACATTTACTGGCTGCAGAGTCGTCCTAGAGGTGGACGCGTTCAAAACGTCCAATGAAGCTGCCCTTAGAGGCGCATTTTGATTTTGAGTCGAAGTGGATCTCTCGATGGTGGAGTGGAGAGACGAGGATCCATAGAGACGAAATGCTTTCACAAAATTGCTTCCGTTGTCCGTCACCGTTGCCGTCAATTTGTGAAGGATGTCGTATTCTTCGTACACACCTTCTAGGAGCTTGGCAATAATTTCAAATCACACTTTCCTATGACGCGTCTTACGGCAAGGCATACGGAACGCCTTTTCAGGTTTGGAGCGATCCAGTGGGCAGTGATGCCGATGAACGCCCGCCGCCTAGAAGTCCATCCATCGGCAGTTGTACAAATCCACAATGCGCCTCGCAACTGGTTCATAAGAGCAGCTCTCTTCTTTATATACATACTGGCGATCTGCTTTCGGTAGAATGCACGGTTCCTGACTTTAAGACGAGGTTGCAATTTACGGGTGTAAGTCCGGAAGGCTTCTGTCTCTGTGTGATAGACTGGTAGAACCGCGTCACAAAGGTATTCCTGTAAAAGGATAATAGATGAAGTTTACCAACAATCTTTCTCTTATGCCAGTAACAATTACCGGAATGAATTCATCCAGGTTTTTCTGTGTGACAAGTTTTGGTACCCTTGAAAAGACAAGACCTGCTGCACGGAGGCTGGCTTACGATCTGTCTCGATCTTTTTATCCGAATGGTCCCTAAGAGGTTGGACGCCCATCAACTTAGTAGCATCAATTTCTTTACAAAGTGTGTTAAACTTTTCCAGCTGTTCCTTATGAACCGTCTAAAGACCAAAAAGGCATAAAATCGACCATCTTCAACAAGTTGTCTACCAGTACGTCATACTTTGATGTGAGCCCGCAAGTTTCCTCTAGGTTGTTTATCGCCGATAGAGTCTTTCCCATTCTGGGACAATCTTCCTTGACAAGCGTACGGGCTTCTTTTTGCCGAGGGCTCAATAAACTTGAAGAAGGATGGTGGGTAGGAAAGCCTTTTGATGTCATCAGATTCTACAAAACCCATAATAAGTAATCTACAGAAACATGACTAGATTTATTCTTTATATACCTTTCAAGATTGGACACTAGTAGCATCTTCAGGTTCCTTGTGTCCTCTCGATCTCTGCTGGGACTTGAGAAGATGTTGCTGTCATCACGAGAAGTGTCCAACTCATTAAGGCCCATACCTCAGTATCTAAAATAAAAAGATGAATAATAGGATATGAAAGATTAGGTTTGGGAGTATTACCTGAATGAACTGTTTGCCCACGCTGAACAGATTGAGTGCTGGTAGAAGCTGGTACTGAAGCTTCCTTCGCAGTGGCAGGTTCTGCGACAGCAACATCATCAATTTGTGCTGCATCAGGTGGATTAACTTGTTGTGAATGAAAAATTTTTTCAAATACAGTTACATAGGTAAGTCAGAACTTGCAACTACTAAACTACCTGATTGATGTAACAAAACACTATTTTCATTCTGACAGGTGCACTGCGTTTACCTCGTTTGTTTTGCTGGGATCGATTCCCTCGACTAAAATAAAGTTTGGATGCTTGCATTACACTCAATAATAATAAAATTGACAAGTTTGACTTCCCCATGATGATAAAGACTAAATCTGTTAAATCAAACGTTTTTCAGTAACTTTATTGAGAATTACAAACTTTATAGATGAACATCAAGCGTTAGGGGCTGAGGAAATGGCGTGCTGCCATCTATTTTTAATGAAATATAGTTATTTTCTGGCTGATAGATGGCGTTTATCTACCGCTACCGTGCGGTAGTATCATGACATGCGGTAGTGCGGTAATTGTGAAAATTTTAGCATATCGCGGTAAAGATGGCGGTACTACCGCTACCGCGCGGTAGTACCGCGGTAGATTTTAACCGCGGTGGTCCAACCCTGCTCGGCTCCAGAGTCAAACAGTGCCAAACAGCGCAATATGGTGTCGGGGCTTTTTCTTAGTTCCAACGGGGGGGCAACGCTTACATCGGTAGTTTTTAGTTTCCCCTTTCTTCAAACGAAATGAGTTTTTTCCATTTCCGTAATAACCCTTTGGAGGAGTGGGTTTCAAATTTTTTATATGGGGGCAAAAGTTTGCTCGGTCTCCAATTTCTTTACAACGAAAACATTTATCATTAGCTTGACTCGCCCTTGCTTTACAGTTGCTTATTGAGTGATAGCCCCCAATCGTTGTGAAAATCACAAAAATATAAATCCCCTGTTTAATTGATTGGAGGGTTTGACTGTGGTGAGCGCTGTGAAAAACTCACGTTTCTTCTGGTAGATAATTACCTTTGCATTTTCTCCATGTTTTCTTCTAAATGTTTTTGGTGAGTGTTTGATTCCACCTGGGTACTAAGGCGATCTAAAGCCTCCTTTACTTTAGTCAATTCTTTATTAGGTTCGACTTATTTGGCCTGAAAAGCATTTAGTTTGGATCTGACTTGGGTTTCTTCTACTGCCATGGCCGTAATTTCAGCTTTTTCTATGAGTTTTTCAAAAGTTTCGAATTCTTTATACTTTAGTCTGGTCTGGACGTCGAAAGACAGCCCTTCCAGAAATCTGCCTATCATGATTTGTTCTCTGGAAAAACTGTTGCTTTATCTATCGTGGATTTTATAGGATACGCTAAGTGGAAGGCCTCGCGTATACCATTCGCATAACGTCTCATATTCTCTTCGGGTTCCCGTTGCATATTATGAAATTCAACGCTTTGTTTAGATCTGGTCTCTGTAGAGTGGAAAAGTTTAATTAAACGCTCTTTTACTCTGTCGTAAATTTGCGCGCTAATTGGATTTTCAAGTTTAAAGTTATCAAAGTCATCAGCCGCTTCACCCTACAATTTGGAGCGTAGTAGGATAATTTTTCTTGACTCCTCAAAATCGCCTAAAATAAGTACTGATTCTAGATAAGCAAGCCAGTCTTCAAAGCGACCGGAGCGATCACGGTCTACGTAAATTCCGACGTTACTAAATAACGTCATTGCTTGGCTTTGTTGTAACTTTTTATTTTTATCGATGGCGTTAGAAATAAATTTTGTGTAAAGTTTGTGTTTCCTATACTGTTTACTTTTGACGGACACATTACTAAGGGATTCATTTTAGGAATTGAGCTGGTCACTGAGTACTTTGGAGTTGTTCCGTTATTACTTTGCTTATTGAACATGCTTGGAATTTTTACACTTTGTCCACTTAACGCAAGTGGTTGTGAATGTAAAGGGGTTGAGGTAAGATATGAAGGCTGAGAGCTAGTTGTAAAAACAGGCTGTCCATTATGCTTCGTTTTCTGAGAGGAATTAATGCAACGTTTAGTATTCGTTAGAACGTGTTGCACAATACAATCAGCTGCTTTGGAAGCCTCCTCATAATCCATTCCGGATTCCATCAAACGGCTCAATTCTTTTACGTATATTTTAATGGACATGTCTTGGTTTGTTTCTTCTGACGGTTTGTTTTGCATGAATTTGTTTGACTGGTCAACGATCGACGCTGGAGTAAAGGAGACTTTCAGACTTTGTAGTCCTTGATACGGTAAATAGTTACACGGAGTGGACCCTAACTGTGATTGAGGAGTTTGAGTATTCATACTTGACTGTGAATGATTAACCACCGGACAAGTGATTGTTGTGGTACTAGGGGTCGCTTTAGGACAAGCTAAAGGAATCGGATCACCTTGCGTGTGGATTTCCGCTCTTAAAATTTTGATGGGTACGCTGTTTTTAGAAGTTTCCTCCTCAGTTTCGAGTGTTACTAAAGATTGGGGCACTAAGCCTGATTCTGAACTACTTTGTTGTTCTCCCGAGTGCACTGATTCATACTCGGAATCAGTACTTTCGTAGTATGTATTTAGACCACAGTGCTTAAAGAGTTCAATTGGTGTCAAAATTGTGGGCTCGGTTAAGAGTAATGCTCTTAAGGCTGTTCCTACTTCGTTGTTTGCTAACTCTATTTTTTTTTCACTTCGAAGTAAATACTGCAATTCAAAAATAAGATCGTCAACAGGAATTTCCGTTATTCTCGTATTTTCGTATTGCTGATAAAACCATGCCCGATCTTGGTTCTCTTCATTTATTAGTTCTAAGTTTTGGAAATCTATAGAGATATCTTCTGTGTTTTCTACCCTATCTGTTTATTTTTTCCAGATCTGTAATTGCCCGAGCCTGTTCTAGAAGTTGATTATATGATAGCAATTCTCTTGTCTCTTCGCCTATCAGGGGTTTGACTACGGTTTCGTCTTGTGACAATACTTGCATATTAAATACTTCGTTCCACTGATCATCATTTCTCAATTCTTTAATTTCATTGGAATCAAGAAGAACAATATCGGATTGATGGGGGCTATCACTATCTAGTTCGACACCGAGATTTTCATTATTTATCAAAATTGACGTCGAACCGCCTCCTGATCTTAAAGGAGTGAACCTTTCACGTACTGATCGAACAAATCTTTGTATTAGTGGCCCTTTTCTTACAGATCTTCTTTCGAAAGTGGTTTCTAAACCACTATTCTCATTTGCACTCATCTTTTATAACGAACTAATTTCTAACAAAGCATGTTCTTTTATAACTATGAAAAGTTATAAAAAATTTCAACCAAATAGGAAGCCAACAAACGAAGAGAAGGCAATAAGTAACACTTATTACCATAAAAATTTAAAATAAACAATAAAACAAAAAAGACACGCAATTCACCTTAACACGAAAGCCGAGTTCGACTCAGCTACCACCAAATGTAATCTATTAATATTTTAACTTACTTTTGTATTGTCATTTCTTGAAAATTATATTTGCAGTAGCACCAAAAATTGGGGAAGAACTCTTTAGTAGCAAAATAGTGAAAGGTGTCTCTCGCTATTTTCTATAGAACAAAAAGTTTTTATACGGGGTTCGTGAAGGTCGAAGTACAAGAAAATCAAATTGAAACGTTTGAAGGGTAAATCAGTCTGTAACACGTCTAAGAAGTCTATAATTCTACTCGTAAACAGAATCAAATATACTTGTATTCAATGTGAATACACTGTGATACCATTAGTTTTTTCTTCTCTGTGTACACAGGATTAAATATAAAAGTTTTCAATGTTAATTCACTGTGATATGATAAGTTTGGACTTCTACATGTAAACAGAATCAAATTTACTTGTATTCAATGTGAATACACTGTGATACCATGAGTTTACACTTCTATATGTAAACAGAATCAAATATCCCTGTTTTCAAGGTGAATGCACTGTGATATAATGACTATACTTAAACATGTAAATAAAATCAAATATACTAGTATTCAATGTGAATACACTGTGAAACCATGAGTTTTTACTTCTATGTGTAAACAGGATCAAATATACCAGTTTTTAATGCAAATACACTGTGATATTATGAGTTTATACTTCTACATGTAATCAGAATCAAATTTACTTGTATTAAATGTGAATATACTGCTATACCATGAGTTTACACTTCTATATGTAAACAGGATCAAATATACTAGTATGCAGTGTGAATACACTGTGATACCCTGAGTTTTTACTTGTATATATAAACAGAATCAAATATGCCTGTTTTCCATGTGAATGCACTTTGATATTATGAGTTTATACTTCTTTATCTAAACAGGATCTAATATACCTGTTCTCAATGTGAATACACTGTGATACCATGAGTTTTTACTTCTTTATGTAAACAGGATCAAATTCACCTGTTTTTAATGTGAATACACTGTGAAATTATGAGTTTATATTTCTACATGTAAACAGAATCAAATCTACTAGTATTCAATGTGAATACACTGTGATCAGCGACCCAAACCTCTGAAAAATATCTGTTTCTCTGACCCTTCTGTTTCAGATACTTTGAAAACCGAAATGTCTGTTTTTGATTTCGGTTCTCACCTTAACACAAAGAGAATTGGCCGCTTCTTTTCGGATATCGTGGTTGGTATGGAGGTATATAAGGCAAGATCGTTCCGATGAAGCCGTTTCTTACTCGAAATCGAACGTAAAATACAAACAACTGAAGCCCTCTGATTTCAAATTGACTTTCGAATCGAACATGTATTGATAGATTATTTTTCAAATTTCTCATTGCATCGAATCAAAAGAATGTCCTCTAATATTGAAGGAGTCAAATTATTCCGATAAGCAGAAAGAAAAAACTTGAGGCTAGAGAAACATCTTTCTACACTGACTTGAGTAACAGGTACCCCATGAACAATTTCGGCTAGAATAAATAATTCTGTCATGTCAGTTCGTGCATTATACCACCACTCCAGTAAATTTTCAGTCGAATTTATTCGCGGATGACCCTCAAAGTTTTCAAGAAGGTGGTCGATTCGTTAGTTTTCAATGGTGAATGCCGGAGAAACCATAAAATTTTCACGTTCCCGCATGGCTGATTCAAACTTATCAAGAGGCCCAATGAAAGACTCAGCGTGTCCGTGTGGGAAAGAGTTATTGTTAGAGTTTCTGTCTAACCTCATTTGATGGACAGCTTGCCTCAGATTGACCAAATAAGCTTTTGCTTTTACCCTCTCATCAGTAGACAGAATTACCTAACAAGCAAAACATGTTAATCTTAGTTATACAAAGCGAAGCTATTTAATTTTACAATTAACCTTAAATCTAGGATCTAGATATATTGCTGATCGGAAAATATCATTATCCATCAACACATTTTCCCGTGTTTGAAGGGCCACGGAAAAAGCTTTCGCAAATACTGTGTCGATTTCTTCTACGTCCATTTTACACGACGTCCACAATTTGTAAAAATCTCCTATGGTCAGCTGTTGCATTTGCAACCTGACTGATGCTTTTCGGGCCGGCTCGAGAACGGAGCATATCTCCTGAATGCCAATCCATTGAATCTCACTGATCTTTAAATCTGCATGAGAATTTTCTATTTCAGTAATGAAGTCCCGAAGCTCAAGAAGACGAGCTAGCATCGCAAGTGTCGAGTTCCACCTGTCGTTATCAAATAATTGTTTAAAAAAGGGACATACGATGGTTATTTATATCACACCTGGTTTTCCCATCAAGTATTGGTTTTTTCAATTTACTACGCCAAATCGAAACCATAAACACCTGATTTTTCAAAGCTTTCATCGCCGCATGGGTTTTCCAATTAATCTGTCAACAGATTTCAATTTAAGCACGTCCAGCACTGCGAGTTGTAATGTGTGCGCTGCACACCGAAATCCGCGCACAGCATCGCGAATGCTTTCCGAGAGTTCGTTAATAACAAGTTCTTTTTCTTCTTCGTCATTATTTATGTTCAGTTCGTCAAAATCAATGTCTTTTTCTTCTTCGTCTCCATCCAAGAAAAGTTGCACAGATTTAATCATGTTGCTGTTGTTATCAGTTGTAAGGGAATATATCTGATTGGCAGAAATCCCGTAACTGAAGATGCATTCCAGAATCAATTCTTTTATATGTTCTCCTATATGTCTCCAATACACTTCTATCATTCCAAGGATTTTAAAACTATTTTACCTTTTTCAGCATATTGGATGTTTATTCCAAGTATAGAACGATCAAGAAGTGTGCAACAGTCAAATTTCACACATAAGAGTTTCCCAGCTACAGTACCCACGCCAGGTATTGGATCACCTTGGTCCAAAAAAGGCGTTTTAAACCGCGCGAGATAGGCCTAACGGTGTCTCGCGCGGGAATTTTTTAAAATACTAAGATTGCTCGTACGAGGTTATTTTTTTATCAGAAAGATAAAGAACTAGTCTTTATCTTTCTGATTTTTAATTTATAGAAAGTATAGTTGTTATATTGGGAAAAGGATCATTTTGAAATATTGGATCACCCCGAAATGTGCTGCATTCGTTGTCCCTACCCGCGACTATGCCGCTGGGTATAGGAGAGGGTGGAGGGGTGAGAAAGCGACCCCCTAAATTTAACGACAATTTCTTCTTTAAGTGCCACTAGAGGCGCTTGATTAGTGTTTTTTTGCCACTACCACAAGCAGACTATTCTTGGCTGTTTTTGTTTTTTTCGATTCGTTTTCAAAAAATAAATATCTCTACTATCTATCTCAGAAAAAATATCAGCATGAAAGGCCCTAATATGACTTTCTAAATTAGTAGCATGTTTCCCTTTCAAAACGCGCTTGCATTCCCCTATTTTGCACCTACTTGTATTTCCAGTTGCATCGTAATCGAAGTAATTGTGACAAGGGTTTTCGTTATTCCTCCCCATGCTTACACGACACGAAAAAAGAAACACGAATAACGGTGAAAACTTGGACGACACACACACACACGAACAAGGTGACGCAATATAGACCTATCCTTTAAAAAAAGCTGATAGTATTGTATGAAACAGAAAAAAGGGGTAAGAAACGCCCCTCTTTCGGTGGTCTATTTGCAAATTTTTCGATTTTCTGTTTGGGTTTTTCTTTGTGGCCAAAACAAGAGAGCGGGTTAAAATACCGGTATTTTTCTGTTGTTTTTTCATCGTTTCGAACCGCTGACTGTGATACCATGAGTTTACACTTCTATGTGTAAACAGCATTAAATATACCAGTTTTTAATGTTAATACCCTGCGATATTATGAGTAATACTTCTACATGTCAACAGAATAAAATATACTTGTATTCAATGTGAATACACTGTTATACCATGCGTTTTAACTTCTATATGTAAACAGGATCAAATATACTTGTATTCAACGTGAATACACTGTTATACCATGAGTTTTTACTTCTATATGTAAACAGGATCAAATATACTTGTATTCAATGTGAATACACTGTTATATTATGAGTTTATACTTCTACATGTAAACAGAATCAAATATACTTGTATTCAATGTGAATACACTGTGATACCATGAGTTTTTACTTCTATATTGTAAGGAACCAAAACAATTTATTCTTTATTATTTTCATTATTTTTTCTACCCTTTATTCTTACGTAACATTAATTTTCTATACGCCCCTCTTTTCTATGTAATTTCTTCCTTAGACGTTTTACAGACTGATCTACCCTTCAAACGTTTCAACTGAATTTTCTTGTAGTTCGACCTTCATGAAACCCGTATAAAAACTTTTGTTCTATAGAAAATAGAGTGAGACACTTTTCACAATTCAGTTCCTAAAGAGTTGTTCCCCAATTTTTTGTGCTACTGAAATATACTTTACAAGAAACGACAATGAAAAAGTAAGTTAAAATATTAATAACTTACATTTTGTTGCAGCGGATTCGAACTCGGCTTTCGTGTTAAGCTGAATAGAGTGTGTTTTTTTTTGTTTTATTCTTTGTTTTTTTATTTTTATGGTAATAAGTGTTACTTATTACCTTTTCTTCGTTGTTTGGCTTCCTATTTGGTTGAATTTTTTGATAACTTTTCATAGTTATAAAAGAACATGCTTTGTTAGGAATTAGTTCGTTATAAAAGATGAGGGCAAATGAGGATAGTGGTTTAGAAACCACTTTAGAAAGAAGATGTGTAAGAAAAGGGCCACTAATACAAAGATTTGTTCGATCAGTCCGTGAAAGGTTCACTCCCTTACGATCAGGAGGCGGGTCGACGTCAATTTTGAGAAATAACGAAAATCTAGGTGTCGAACTAGATAGTGATAGCCCACATCAATCCGATATTGATCTTCTTGATTCCAATGAAATTAAAGAATTGAGAAATGATGATCAGTGGAACGAAGTACTTAATATGCAAGTATCATCACAAGACGAAACCGTAGTCGAAACCCTGATAGGCGAGGAGACAAGAGAATTGCTATCATATAATAGACTTCTAGAACAGGCTCGGGCAATTACGGACCTTGAAAAAACAACAGATAGGGTAGAAAACACAGTAGATATCTCTATAGATTTCCAAAAAATAGAACTAATAAATGAAGAGAACCAAGATCGGGCATGGTTTTATCAGCAATACGGAAATACGAGAATAACGGAAATTCCTGTTGACGATCTTATTTTTGAATTGCAGTATTTACTTCGAAGTGAAAAAAAATAGAGTTAACAAACAAAGAAGTAGGAACAGCCTTAAGAGCATTACTCATAACCGAACCCACAATTTTGACACCAATTGAACTCTTTAAGCACTGTGGTCTAAATACATACTACGAAAGTACTGATTCAGAGTATGAATCAGTGCATTCGGGAGAACAACAAAGTAGGTCAGAATCAGACTTAGTGTCACATCTTTAGTAACACTCAAAACTGAGGAGGAAACTTCTAACAACAGCGTACCCATCAAAATTGTAAGAGCGGAAATCCACACGCAAGGTGATCATATTCCTTTAGATTGTCCTAAATTGACCCCTAGTACCACAACAATCACTTGTCCGGCGGTTAATCATTCACAGTCAAGTATGAATAGTCAAATTTCTCAATCACAGTTAGCGTCCACTCCGTGTAACTATTTACCGTATCTAGGACTACAAAGTCGGAAAGTCTCCTTTACTCCAGCGTCAATCGTTGAGCAGTCAAACAAAATCATGCAAAACAAACCGTCAGAAGAAACAAACCAAGACATGCCCATTAAAATATAAGGAAAAGAATTGAGCCGTTTGATGGAATCCGGAATGGATTATGAAGATGCTTCTAAAGCAGCTGATTGTATTGTGCAACACGTTCTAACGAATACTAAACGTTGCATTAATTCCTCTCAGAAAACGAAGCATAATGGGCAGCCTGTTTTAGAACTAGCTCTCAGCCTTCATATCTTACCTCAACACCTTTACATACACAACCACTTGCGTTAAGTGGACAAAGTGTAAAAATTGCAAGCATGTACAATAAGCAAAGTAATAACGGAGCAACTCCAAAGTACTCAGTTACCAGCTCAATTCCTAAAATGAATCCCTTTGTAATGTGTCCGTCAAAAGTAAACAGTATAGGAAACACAAACAATTTTATTTTTAACGCCATCGATAAAAATAAAAAGTTACAACAAAGCCAAGCAATGACGTTATTTAGTAACGTTGGAATTTACGTAGACCGTGATCGCTCCGGTCGCTTTGATGACTGGCTTGCACATCTAGAATCAGTACTGTTTTTAGGCGATTTTGAGGAGTCAAGAAAAATTATCTTACTACGCTCCAAATTGTATGGTGAAGCGGTTGATGAGTTTGATAACTTTAAACTTGAAAACCCTATTAGCACGCAAATTCACGACAGAGTAAAGGAGCGTTTAATTAAACTTTTTCAATCTACAGAGACCAGATCTAAACAAAGCGTTGAATTTCGTATACGCAAGGCCTTCCACTTAGCGTATCCTATAAAATCCACGATAGATAAAGCAACAGCTTTTTCCAGAGAACAAATCATGATAGGCAGATTTCTGGAAGGGCTGTCTTTCGACGTCCAGACCAGACTTAAGTATAAAGAATTCGCAGCTTTTGAAAAACTCATAGAAAAAGCTGAAATGACGGCCATGGCAGTAGAACAAGCCCAATTTAGATCCAGACTAAATGCTTTTCAGGCCAAATACGTCGAACCTAATGAAGAATTGACTAAAGCAAAGGAGACTTTAGATCGCCTTAGTACCCAGGTGGAATCAAACACTCACCAAAAACATTTAGAAGAAAACATGGAGAAAATACAAAGGCAATTATCTACCAGGAGAAACACGAGTTTTTCACAGCGCTCACCACAGTTAAACCCTCCAATCAATAAAACAGGTGATTTATATTTTTTTGATTTTCACAACGATTGAGGCTATCACTCAAAAAACAATTGTAAAGCAAGGAAGAGTCAAGCTAATGATAAATGTTTTCGTTGTAAAGAAATTGGACACCGAGCAAACTTTTGTCCCCATATAAAAATTTGAAACCCACTCCTCCAGAGGGTGATGACGGAAATGGGAAAAAACTCCCTTTGTTCGAAGAAAGGGGAAACTACCGATGTAAGCGTTGGGCCCTTCGGTGGAACTAAGAAAAAGCCCCGACATCATATAAATAGTTTAGCAGTAAAATCTACAGTTCCTAGTATAAGAATAAAAATAGGAAATTCTGTTGTTAAAGCGCTGTTTGACACTGGAGCCGAGAGATGCGTTATTAGCAACACATTTTTTCATAAGCTTAAAGAAGGAGAGGAATTAATTAATTTCACTAAAGAGGTAGATGTGGATCTTTTCAGCATAAATGACAGGCGCCTCGTCACGGAAGGCACAATCATCGTTAACTTTTTTGTGGCAGAAGAAACGCCACGCCAAGCACTTAGGCAGAAATTCATAGTCGTAAATGGAATTGTTGAAGATTGCGTTCTAGGGCGCGATGCACTTTGGAAGCATCAGTTTATCTATAACGGAAAACAACAGTCCATCTACCGAGTCCCGGAAATTGATCACTTCCAGGAAACAGAAAATCCCTTTGTGATTAGCAAATCTTTGAGAATTTCTCCAAATTCCACTAGTCTCCTAGAGACTAGAGAAGTGGAAACTCACCCTTTCAACCCTCTCAATACTTGTCATTTTGTTAGATGCTGTAATATTCCCTCCGGGCTTAGCTTGGAACCCTACATCTCTACGACACCAAATCGTTCGCTCCGTGTGGTGGCTGTTAATGGAACAGATAAAACCATATTTCTACCTCGCCTTACAGTGTTAGGAACCCTTCATATTTCCAGAGCTTCAAGCAAGCCTGTTGAAACAATGGCTTCAATTAGGGTAGCTTCAACTTCAATCAACACAGCAGCCGTGGAGTCGGCTCTTCCAGACATAGATGAGAAAAACAAAGAAAATTTGCGTAGATTAATAATAAATAATTATAACAGTTTTGCTTTTAAAACAAGTGAGTTAGCCCATACTACTTTAGTAAAACATGTCATTGTCACACAAGGACAAGGTCCTATTCGTCAAAGGGCATATCACACGTCTCCAAAGCAAAAAGAGATAGCTAAAAATATCATCGAGGAACTGATGCAAAATAAAATAATTCGTAATTCAATGTCCCCGTGGGCAGCCCCGATAGTATTAGTAAGTAAGAAAACAGTGGATGTCCGTTTGTGTGTAGATTTTAGAAAATTAAATGCAATTGCAAAAAAAGATTCTTTCCCTTTTCCTCGTATTGACGACGTTTTAGATTTACTGGTGGGACAGAGGTATTTTTCCACATTAGATCTTGCCTCCGGATATTGACAAATTGAGCTCGAGGAGGAATCCAAAGAAAAAACAGCCTTCATAGTCGATGACAATTTATACGAATGGAATCGTTTGGCGTTTGGTTTAACCAACGCCCCGAGAACGTTTCAAAGACTGATGAATTCAGTTTTACGAAGAGTTATTGGAAAAATTTGTCTCGTTTATCTTGACGACATAACAATTTTTTCAAGAACAATTGAAGAGCATTTTAGCAATTTGAAGACTGTTTTTTCCCTCTTAGAAAACGCGCACCTAAAAATGAAATTGTCAAAATGTGAATTTTTAGCGCAATCCGTTTCCTATCTTGGACATGTAATTACGACTGAAGGAATAAAACCAGACCCTGCTAAAATTGAAACCCTTGTGAATTACAAAAAACCTGGTACAGTAAAAGAATTACAGTCTTTTTTGGGACTAACCAGTTACTACAGACGACTTGTAAAAAATTTCTCTACCATCATCCACCCCTTGTTATCACAGACTAAATGAAAACCTACTGATAGTGTAACTTGGAAAACAGATGAAATTGCAGCTTTTGAGTACTTGCGACAATGTTTAATATCAGAACCTATCTTGATATATCCGGATTTTTCTAGGGAATTTCTGATTTACACGGACTCAAGTAACTATGGCTTAGGAGCCGTCCTTTCTCAGATGAAAGACGGAAAGGACCAACCTATAGCCTATGCAAGCAGACATCTTAAAAAAAGGAAAATCAAGTATTCGACAATAGAAAAAGAGGCCGCAGCAGTAGTGTTTGGGATAAAACGTTTCCGACATTACTTACAAGATCAACCTTTTGTTATTGTAAGCGATCACAGGCCTCTTCAGTGGTTGCAGACTTTTAAAGACGAAACAGGGCGACTAGGTAGATGGGCGATCTTGTTATCTAATATGAAGTTCAGTGTTCAGTACCGACCAGGTCGAGTACACGAAAATGCTGATTTTCTTTCAAGAATACCGATGAGAATCTAATATCTGCCATTCCTGCAGATAACAACGTAATGTGTCAAGAACAGCAGAAAGACTCTCTGTGCAAAGCAATCGTTACGTTTTTGGAACAAAATGAACCTTGGAAAAAGAAGATGGCCCGATGCCTTCTTGGGTCAGTGAAATAGATTATTTCTTTGTAGAAAATGGTCTTTTATGTAAACACTACGAACCTACGTCAGTGAAAAGAAGAAACTTTGAACAGTGTCAAGTGGTTGTTCCACTTTCTCTGAGAAAGCAACTTTTACAAGAATACCATGATTCCCCATTGTCAGGACATATGGCAACTAGGCGAACATTCTTTCGTCTAAGGGACAAATACTATTGGCCTACTATGTTACGGGATGTTAAGGAATATTGCACCTCTTGTGAACCTTGTGCGCTGGGACGTCGAGTGCACAGTACGAAAGCCTATCTCAACCCGTCAGACCTCGCTACAAGACCTTTTGAAGTATTGGGCTTAGATTGCCTAGGTCCAATCAAACCGCATTCACTTCAAGGAAACAATTATATATTAGTAATCACGGATTACTTTTCTAAATGGATAGAAGTCATTCCTCTTACCAACTGCACCGCCCTCAGTACTAGTAAAGCCTTAGTAGAACGAATTATTTTACATCATGGTCCCCCGAAAGCAATAATTACAGATCGAGGCAGTAATTTTACTTCTGAATTATTTTCTGCGCTTTGTAGAGCTTTAAACATTAAACGCATGAAAACCACTGCGTATCACCCTCAGACTAATGGGCAAACACAGCGATTCAACAAAACTGTTGTTGAAATGATAAGGAAATATTTGGAGAATGGATTCGAGCGGTGGGAGGATATTTTAGGCCCCGTTGTTTTCGCTTATAATAATTCTGTCCACTCGTCAACACTTGAGACTCCATATTTTCTAAATCACGGTCGTGATCCAGTCATGCCGATTGATCAATTCCTCCGTCCTCTTCCCCCAGTAATAGTAACTCCCTCAGACTATAAAAGTCAAATTATGAAACGCTTACACGAAGCCTTTCAGCTTGTCAAAATCAATCTTTCCCAAGCTCGTGAACAACAAAAAGCCCAGTACGATAAACGCGTAAAAGAGCAAACATTTAACGTAGGAGATAAAGTTTTACTGGATATGCGAACGCCCTTGGCGGGAATTAGTAAAAAACTCATTCCACGTTTTATAGGCCCTTTTAGAATTTTGAAAGTAAGCAACAATAGTACTGTGGAAATACAACAAGAAGTAGGAAAACAAACTCAGCTTGTACATGTGAATGGAATAAAACCCCTATTTGAGTCAATGATCTGGAATGACGAACCAGGTGTCGATTTTTTAAATGTAAGAATTGAGAAACAAGCCAAAAATTCGTACAAGAAACCGTAGATGAACTCGAAACTTTTCCTCTACCCCTAGAAACAAACCTTCAATCTGAGTTAGAACAAATTCCTTGTGAAAAAGAAACTCCTACTCAAAATTTGATGAGACCCCCACCCACAATTCCTCCTACTCCAAATTTCATGATAAGTTCACCAACAATTTCCTTATCTTCGAAACCGATTCCAGAGACGTCAACCTTACCCATACAACCAGAGCGTCGCCTCGGGTTACGTCCTCGGAATCTTTTAAAACCAGTTGTCAAATTCTGAAATTGTATTGCTGTAAATTTTTTTTTGTAAATTACGTTCGAATCACTTTAACTATCTTTAAACCGTGTTTAAATTCTAAAAACTTTGTATTAGTAATCTTAATAATTCATAGAATGGATCCCTGAAATTGATTTTGAAATTACTTTTCTCATAGATTATGTCTTCTACCTCTCCTCGTCATACCGTTTTTCTGTCGCCTCCATGCTCTTAACATCACTATTTGTAATTGTACGGCTGCTCAGCCAAAAGGGTTCCTAAAATTTACTAGCAATGACTGTGATTATCAAATAAGCCCCCTTCTCGCTATTCCAGTATATTATGATGTCTATTCTACTCTTCCCCAAATCACCCGTTTTGTTGGCCATTCGTGTACCATATGGCTGGAAAAGAAACACATCTATACTGACTTCCCGGGTTGGCAAACTCCAAGTCAATCAAGAGTGCCAATAGAAGTCAATGCACATGAATGTGAAAAAATGCGTGATTACCGATTGTGCCATGGCAAAAGCATGGACTACTTAGGAAAAAATAAGTGGTCGTTCGAACGTATTCCAAATGTGCAGAGTAGCTGGCTTCAAGTCACAGCTGATCAGCTGATCAACTGTCGATTAGAAGAAGCTACTTTAGAAACTGAGTGCGCTAACTGTACGATAAGTTCACCCATTGGCGATATACCGGGAGGGGTCAACGGATCCGTTTCTCACAACCTAGTTACCATTGTCTGGAAAGAATCGTTGAGAGAAGTTCAACAGTGCAAACTAAGGCTTGTGGAAACAGGTATCGCTCAACGTTACCTGACTAACCACAGTGAAATAGAAAGAATTCGTGACGACGTACAACAACTTGACTTTATTTACAATACAACTAACAAGGAATATTGTAATTCATCCGAAAAAAGTTACAAACAAGTAATCGGAATGGACTAAGTTATTTTACGTTTACATTCTTTAACTGATACCAATGCTCATCCGAGTAAACCACTGGAAGAAGACATCGAAAAAATTGCTGACATTATCCGGGCTAAAATCAGCGGAGCGGCGTATTCTCAATACGCACGAGACCGAACTACCGATGGAATAAATGGAGTGGCTCGAGAAATTCGAGCTCTGCAATGTGAAAATCGAGTGCTGGCACACAAAACTGCTATCGCCACCGCACAACACAGTGGATGGCTTGCTGCCAGTTACCTTAATTTACCCACATGTAGCAAATTGATAGCCACTGGTGAATCGATCAGCGTCTATCAATGCTCCCCGAAAAATTCAACGATCACCACTGAAATCACAGGCTGTGGTCCTCAACCCAAACTCGGCGACTACACTTTAGACACTGAAGGATGGGAACTGACGCCTTACACCCCCTGTTACTGGCACAAAAATTTCGTCAACATTAACGGCCGAGCACATTTCTACAAACCAATCTTTCCCGGTGTAATAATCCAAGGACATAGTTTGATCAACACTTTGCCGTATGAAATTGATAAGCTACTCGCACTCGCAGTTTACATCCCGCGCTAACCCCCCACCCGATGAGCACCGCAGCTGCAATCGCCGAGAGAATTGCTGCTGCTAAAGAAGAACATAGCATCGACCTTGGAAATTCTTTTCACATGAGCACTCTTCTTTCCTCACTCCAAAAAGAAAAGAACGTTTCCCTTTCGTCTAAGATTCTTAGTTGGTCAAATAGCATTTGTAGTCTTCTAGGGATGGGATTTATCGGATTCTTTTTCTTTCATTTTTGTGGAGTAGGTTCCCTTATTGCAAGATACATACCTTGTTGTTCTTTTCTAAGTACTTGTAACCCTGTCCCTTGCTTCACCAAAACATCTGATAATGATATAAAAGTAGGCCACCCCGCGTTATTAAACCCCTCAAATCCATCCGCGCCCATTACTATTGTAAACTTACCCGCCTTAATTCAACAACCCGCCCCGGAATTTTTTGCCCCATCAACCCCTTTTCTACAAGGAGAGCCTCCACGGAACAAATTCCACTGGGACGCACTAAGACAAGCGCATCGAGAAGCAGCTGTTCTGTTGAATTAGTTAATGTTGTTTTTCTTGTTTTGTTTTGACTCACTTTCTATTCCGTTCCAAGTTTGACCTTGATTGATTGCGAGACGCAATCTTTTGGAACCGGATAGCTATGTAAGGAACCAAAACAATTTATTCTTTATTATTTTCATTATTTTTTCTACCCTTTATTCTTACGTAACATTAATTTTCTATACGCCCCTCTTTTCTATGTAATTTCTTCCTTAGACGTTTTACAGACTGATTTACCCTTCAAACGTTTCAACTTAATTTTCTTGTAGTTCGACCTTCATGAAACCCGTATAAAAACTTTTGTTCTATAGAAAATAGAATGAGACACTTTTCACAATTCAGTTCCTAAAGAGTTGTTCCCCAATTTTTTGTGCTACTGAAATATACTTTACAAGAAACGACAATGGAAAAGTAAGTTAAAATATTAATAACTTACAATATGTAAACAGGATCAAATATACTTGTATTCAATGTGAATACACTCTTATATTATACTTCTACATGTAAACAGAATCAAATATACTTGTATTCAATGTGAATACACTGTTATATTATGAGTTTATACTTCTACATGTAAACAGAATCAAATATACTTGTATTAAATGTGAATACACTGTTATACCATGAGTTTTTACTTCTATATGTAAACAGGATCAAGTATACTTGTATTCAATGTGAATACACTGTGATACCATGAGTTTTAATTTCTATATGTAAAGAGGATCAAATATACTTGTATTCAATGTGAATACACTGTGATACCATGAGTTTTTACTTCTATATGTAAACAGGATAAAATATACTTGTATTCAACGTGAATACACTGTTATACCATGAGTTTTTACTTCTATATGTAAACAGGATCAAATATACTTGTTTTCAATGTGAATACACTGTTATATTATGAGTTTATATTTCTACATGTAAACAGAATCAAATATACTTGTATTCAATGTGAACACACTGTGATACCACGAGTTTTAACTTCTATATGTAAAGAGGATCAAATATACTTACACTCAATGTCAAAACACTGTGATACCATGAGTTTTTACTTCTATATGTAAACAGGATCAAATATACTTATATTCAATGTGCATACACTGTTATATTATGAGTTTATACTTCTACATGTAAACAGAATCAAATATACTTGTATTCAATGTGAATACACTGTTATACCATGAGTTTTTACTTCTATATGTAAACAGGATCAAATATACTAGTAGTCAATGTGAATACACTGTTATATTATGAGTTTATACTTCTACATGTAAACAGAATCAAATATACTTGTATTCAATGTGAATACACTGTTATATTATGAGTTTATACTTCTACATGTAAACAGAATCAAATATACTTGTATTAAATGTGAATACACTGTTATACCATGAGTTTTTACTTCTATATGTAAACAGGATCAAGTATACTTGTATTCAATGTGAATACACTGTGATACCATGAGTTTTAATTTCTATATGTAAATAGGATCAAATATACTTGTATTCAATGTGAATACACTGTGATACCATGAGTTTTTACTTCTATATGAAAACAGGATCAAATATACTTATATTCAATGTGCATACACTGTTATATTATGAGTTTATACTTCTACATGTAAACAGAATCAAATATACTTGTATTCAATGTGAATACACTGTTATACCATGAGTTTTTACTTCTATATGTAAACAGGATCAAATATACTTGTATTCAATGTGAATACACTGTGATATTATGAGTTTTTACTTCTATATTTTAATAGGATAAAATATACCTGTTTTCAATGTGCATACACTGTGATACCATGAGTTTTAACTTCTATATGTAAACAGGATAAAATATACTTGTATTCAACGTGAATACACTGTTATACCATGAGTTTTTACTTCTATATGTAAACAGGATCAAATATACTTGTTTTCAATGTAAATACACTGTTATTTTATGAGTTTACATTTCTACATGTAAACAGAATCAAATATACTTGTATTCAATGTGAACACACTGTGATACCATGAGTTTTAACTTCTATATGTAAAGAGGATCAAATATACTTATACTCAATGTCAAAACACTGTGATACCATGAGTTTTTACTTCTATATGTAAACAGGATCAAATATACTTATATTCAATGTGCATACACTGTTATATTATGAGTTTATACTTCTGCATGTAAACAGAATCAAATATACTTGTATTCAATGTGAATACACTGTTATATTATGAGTTTATACTTCTACATGTAAACAGAATCAAATATACTTGTATTCAATGTGAATACACTGTTACACCATGAGTTTTTACTTCTATATGTAAACAGGATAAAATATACTTGTATTCAATGTGAATACACTGTTATACCATGAGTTTTTACTTCTATATGTAAACAGAATCAAACATACTTGTATTCAATGTGAATACACTGTGATCCCATGAGTTTTTACTTCTATATGTAAACAGGATCAAATATACTTGTATTCAATGTGAATACACTGTTATACTATGAGTTGATACTTCTACATGTAAACAAAATCAAATGTACTTGAATTCAATGTGAATACACTGTGATACCATGAGTTTTTACTTCTATATGTAAACGGGATCAAATATACTTGTATTCAATGTGAACACACTGTGATACCATGAGTTTTTACTTCTATATGTAAACAGGATCAAATATACTTGTATTCAATGTGAATACACTGTGATACCATGAGTTTTTACTTCTATATGTAAGCAGAATCAAATATACTTGTATTCAATGTGAACACACTGTGATACCATGAGTTTTTACTTCTATATGTAAACAGGATCAAATATACTTGTATTCAACATGAATACGTTGTTATATTATGAGTTTATACTTCTACATGTAAACAGAATCAAATATACTTGTATTCAATGTGAATACACTGTGATACCATGAGTTTTTACTTCTATATGTAAACATCATCAAATATACTTGTATTCAATGTGAATACACTGTTATACCATGAGTTTTTACTTCTATATGTAAACAGGATCAAACATACTGTAGCGCCAATGTACTTTGTCGCTTAGCACCGGATGCTAAGAAAGGCAAATGTGCGATGTCAATGGACTTTGCCACTCTGGCCGGATGTCAGAGGACTCAAAAGCCCGTCTATGACCGGCCAGAGGGGCAGTCCAATGTAGTGATTCAGACTAGTTGTTAGTGCTGTCAGTGCTGTTACTGTGTAATGCTGTGTGTGTGTTTCGTGTAAGCTGTCTATGACTGAATACATCCCTTAAACCCAGTGAATCTGTTACATGGTGGAGATGCTACTGCGTTGTTCACTGATCAGGTACACGTTTTAACTCAGGTAGGCGTTCGCTGTAAGGGGTCTCTGGAAATCGAACTCGGCAATTTATTGCCGGGCACGAGGCCACAGCAACGGTCTGGGAGGGCGTGTATTTGACAGTGGGATCGCAGCGGATCCTCGTGTGAATGTCACACGGGAGAGGTGTGATAATAGACGCTGGGGAAAGGAGCCGTAGACGAGCAGCTGAAGAGGCCGCCAAGGAGATTCAGACCTATTACTCGGGTTTGAGGGCGGCGACACCTCTAGCACGATCTTCAACAGGATTGCAGGCAGCAAGCGCTGCTTCAGCTCGGTCAAAGGGCCGTTCGAGAGGCCCTCCTGGAGAAGTGAGTGACCTCACTTTGGGACAGAAAGGTACGTGGTTGTCCAGGGAAGTTTCCCTACCGCGGGAGGTTCCAGATCCGTCACAATTCCAGTCTGATTCCGAGCCACGGGGCGAGGAATTCGCGGACGCACAGAGCTGCCAGGATTCTCGGAATCCGGAAGCAGGGGGTGCTGTGACGGAAGGGGCATACGAGTCCGTAGCTGCACGTAAGCAGTACGAGGGGGCTCGTGAGGTAGGGAACGAAGGAGGGATTAACGCACGTACTGGGGCGGGTAACGAGAAGCGGCAGGAAGTGCGGGTCGTCGATCGTGATCAGGGATCGCGCACGCGTCAGGCAGAGTTCGACGACCGCGAGTCGCTTATCCCGTAGGTGTCGGTCTCCAGTGTCCAGGAAAGGATCGACGAGCAGCGGAGGAAGTCGTACGACCCAAATTCGCTCGGAACGCAGGGGTCGGTGACCGGAAACCGAGAGGTGTGGCAGGGGTCGGCGTGGGCGGAAACCGCTGCCGACAGAAAACGCATAGTTAGCGTGGAAGCCGATACCTCTGGGGTCATCAACCGATCGTCGGGTAGCGACAGCGGACAGCCGTTGGAAGCGAGGAACGACGAGCCGCGAGGGTTGGGCTTGGAAAGAAGAAGCCTGCGCGAAGGCCTACGGCCTAGAGCGTTTAGTACTCCACAGGAAGCGGCGGCGGTGAGACAGGGACGTGGCGGAGTCAGCGTAGGAGGATCGCCAAGCCGACAGTCTCTGGAAGATCCTGAACTCGAGTTGGACCCGTTTTTGGAAGAGGAGGAAGACATGGCGGAACGCCCAATGTTCCACTACAAGGAGCCGGAAAAGTTCCGGGGCACGCCAAAGGAAAACGCAATTGAGTAGATAGACCGGTTCGAAAGGATTGGTCGCCATAATCGTTGGTCGAATAACGATCTTGCAAGGGCTATTGATGTTTCGCTCGAGGGTGCTGCCTACAAATGGATTGTAGGCCTTGAGGCGAGAAACGCACGCCCGGAGCACTGGGAGGACCGGGAGGTCCAAGTAGCCGGAACTGAGGACGAGCCAGCACACTACAGAGAGGTGCGTGGGCTCAAGACGCTTTTCCTGAAGCAGTTCGTGGCGGTAAACCTGAAGCGGCAGACGGAAAGGAAGCTGCGCATGCGGGTTCAAGGGAAGGAGGAATACATCACGGAATACTACCATGATGTTATGGATATGTGTCGCATGGTTCAGCCAGACATGGCTGAAGAGGTGCGCATAGACCACCTTTTCAGGGGATTGAGCCCGGCTCTCTACGAGAGGCTTTACGTGTTGGGCATTAAATCGTGTGAAGAATTCCTGGAGGAGGCGAGACTTCACGCAAATGCCGTAAAAACAGCCTATGAGAGGGGATACGAGGATGCGCGTAGAGAGCGCGAGAAGCCGGCAGTCGGGGCAGTAGGCCTTGACAAGGTACAAGACCTACAGCGCCAGATTCAAGAACTGAGGGATGAGCTAGCCCGGGCAGGAGATCCTTCGAGGAGGAAAGAGAAAGAAGGGGGGAAAGCGAATGGAAGAGGAAGCAGAAAAAGAAAAATCTGTTTCGCTGTTTTAATTGCAATGAAGAAGGACACATTGCGAGAAGCTGCCAGAAAGAAAAGAAGGAGAGGGCGATGAAACCCAAGAAGCCCGAGGGGGAGGAGCCTAATGCGGCCTGCGCGGTGATTGGCGGAGACCAGACGATGCGAGTGACCAATGGTGATCGTCAGCCGACCGAAGAAATTTGGATTGGTGGACGACCAGTCGATGCCTTGGTGGACACGGGAGCAATAATTTCAGTTATTTCGCCATCATTGGCGAGTAAATTGAAGCTGAAAATAGTCCCTCGGGAAGGACCGACGGTCGTGACGGCTGATGGACAACCGATGAACCCGAGGGGAAAGGTTTGCTTAACGGTCACGAATAAAAACGCGTCCGTGGAGGGTGAAGCCTTGGTCCTAAAGACGTTTGGACCAGAATTTATCATGGGAAGGAATCTACTGAAGCTGTTTCGAGAGTTAAAAATTTTTTTTTAGTGACCCGCCAATAGTGGAACTCGGTGCCATCCACATGGAAGCGAGCAGCGGGAATGAAACAGTGAGGAAAGTGACAGCGATGGTGCGGGTAACGGTGCCGAAAAGAAGTGAGGTGCCAGTGAAAGTGTCAATCCCTGAGTCGGGGGGAAATGACACGATTATGTTACTCAGACCGTCGAAGAAACTGCTGCAGAATAGTGGACTGTCGGCGGGTCATGCGCTGATCGACTGCTCGAAGACGAGTGCAGTGGTTCACGTGATGAACGTCGATCATACGGATCACATCATCGTGGAGGGAACATCTATCGGTCACCTAGTGCCCATTGACCAGACCAGTAATCTCTCTCTGGAAGTTGGTGAGGGGAGGGATGCAGCTGGGGAAGTGAGGGGACGGTCGGGAAAATCACGGGAGCCAGTGGCATTCGATCATTGTGTGGCGTCGACCTTAGCGGCGCAAGATCGAAACGAGCTAATTGACTGGCTGATAGAGTTCCAAGATGTGTTTGCCGACAGTGGTGATTGTTTGGGCCAGTGCACTGTGCTTGAACATGCAATCCCAACGGGAGGAGCGGCACCGATTAAACAACTGCCAAGGAGACGTGCATGGAGGGAGCGGGAATTGATTAAGGATGAGGTCGACAAGATGCTTAAGCAGGGGGTTATAGAGCCTGCTCAAAGTCCGTGGTCATCGCCCATCGTCCTGGTGAGGAAAAAGAACGGGAAGTTGCGATTCTGCATTGACTACAGGCGGCTGAATGAAGTGACAACGAAAGATGTGTACCCACTCCCGCGCATAGACGATGCACTGTCTAAATTGGAGGGAGCGGCTCTGTTTAGTGTTGTAGACCTTCAGAGCGGGTACTGGCAGGTGCCAGTCGCGGAAGCTGATAAGCCGAAGACAGCTTTCGTTACACCGGATGGCCTGTACCAGTTCCGAGTGATGCCGTTTGGGCTATGCTCGGCTCCGAGCACATTCCAACGGCTAATGGATATGGTGTTGGCAGGATTGAAGTGGACTGATTGCCTGGTCTACATGGATGACGTGGTCATCTTTGAAAAGGATGCTAAAGAGCATTTGGAGAGACTTGGAAAAGTCTTATCATGCTTCCGAAAAGCCAATTTAAAGCTGAAGATGGAAAAATGTGCCTTCGGGAACGAGCGTGTGCGGATGCTGGGTCACGTGGTAAGCAAGGCCGGAATCGAGCCTGATCCGGATCACTGTAAGGCTATAGAAATGTTCCCGGGGCCGAACCTTAATGCCAATGAAAAGGCAAAGAGGAAGTGGGTGAAAAGCTTTGTAGGCCTTTGCTCATTTTACCGCAAGTTCGTTCCGAACTTCGCCCAGGTGGCGTACCCGCTTACGGTAATGGAAGGTAAAGGGGTTTTTCGTTGGGGAGAGTCGGAACGGAACGGTTTTTCCGAGCTGAAGGCTGCGCTGTTGAAGGCAGCACAGCTTGCTCATCCGGATTATTCAAAGAACTTTGAAGTGCATCCTGATGCCTGTGATTACGGCATAGGGGCGGCGCTGATGCAAGAAAGAAACGGGAACCCCATGCCAATTTGTTTCGTCAGCAGAGTGTTGAACAAATCGGAGAGGAATTACACAATAACGGAAAAAGAGTGCCTTGCCATTGTATAGGCTGTAAAGAAGTTTCGGCCATACATTTGGGGTACGAAAATTGTGATAAAAACCGATCATCATGCCTTATGTTGGCTGATGACCAAGCAGAAGCTAAGCGGTCGGCTTGAGAGATGGAGTCTGTCGTTGCAAGAGTACGACATTTCCATCCACTACAAGAAAGGAAGCTTGCACGATGACGCAGATGCCCTATCGCGTTACCCAATACAGGAAAGGGGTGAGGAGGAGCAGGCGGAGGCCATCCCAGTCGCTACCATAGGGTTGGATACGCGGTCTTGGGTGGATGGTCAAGACCGGGTGAAGCAGTGGCGATGGATCAAGCAAGTAATGATCAAGAATGGCTCCACGCAGTACGGAAACTTCATGCTCAAGGACGGCTTGCTGTACCTGAGAACAATCAGGTTCGGGCAGGAGTTTGATCGGCTTTGTGTGCCCCCGGAACGTCGTAAGGAGGCATTGTCGTGGGTTCATGATGAACCCACGGCTGGGCACCTGGGGCAAACAAAGACTCTGGAGAGAGCTAGGCATAGATTTTATTGGCCTAAAATGGACAGGGCGGTTACCCGTTATGTCCAAAGCTGCAAGAGTTGCCAGACCCGGAAGCCGGATCAAGGGAAGAAGAAGGGGCTGATTGAGATAACGCAAGGGGGGACCCTTCGAGCGTATCGGCATTGATGTCCTTGGCCCTTTCCCACGATCGCGAAACGGGAACACAAACATCGTTGTCGCGGTGGACTACCTTACAAAATGGGTAGAAGCCAGAGCCTTGCCGGATGCCACGGCCCGACAAATCGCAAAATTCTTTGTCGAGGACGTGGTGGTACGACATGGATTTCCACGGGAATTGACCTCGGACCAAGGGAAATGTTTTACGGCTGAAGTTACCCGTGAAGTGTTGGCCCTGTTGCGTCTGTCACATCGCATGACGGTGCCTTACCATCAACAAGCGAACGGCCTGGTTGAAAGACAGAACAAAACGCTAGCAACAATGTTAGAAATGTACGTGGATGAGAGCCACGAAGATTGGGATGAATTCCTGGGATTTGTGACTTTTGCCTACAACACTGCGCGACAGGAGAGTACCAACCACACACCTTTCATGATGGTGTATGGAAGGGAAGCGGTGATCCCAGCGGATCTGCTGGCGGCGACGGGGCCAAGCCAGACGAAGCTCGTCGGTGCAGAAGACCTAATGAAGGCGATGATGGAGCTTAGAGAAGACGTAAAGGACCGGCTGGCCATGGTACAGCAACGTCAGAAGACGCAGTACGATGCCAGAGTCAGTGCAGCACCAGTGTACGAACCCGGAGACCTAGTGTTAATCTTTCGCCCGCAGCGGAAGAAGGGGCTCGCGGAAAAGTTACTGCATCAATACGTCGGGCCCTACAAAGTGATCAGGCAGGTCATGGAGCTGAACTACGAACTTCGGAAACCAAGTGGAAAAAAACTCTTGTGGTGCATGTGTCGCAAATGAAAAAGTTTGTTGTGGAATCGGACGAGGAGTCCGATAGCGACGAAGAAGATAAGAGGCTAGAGCATGCCGAAACCGACTTGGTTGTTGAACTTTCCGACACCAACTCGGGTGTCGCGCGTGCCGACACTGGCTCGGAAGAAGCACGCGCCGAAACTGAAGAGGGTATGGCGTGTGCCGAAACCGACATGGGTGAGACGCCTGAAGTTGACACTGGGGTGTCACCCGACGCCAGCACTGCTGCGGCAGCTGTGGAGCTGCCAGCCAGGAGAGAAAAGGGGAGAATGAGGCGCCGGTCATTGGAGCCGATAGCCGAAATGGACGAAGGCCTACAGGACGGAAAAGAGTCCGCGGCCCCAGCAGCAAGGGAATCACCGGTGGGTCGTCCGACCAGGAAGAAACGGACACCCGGTTGGATGAAGAACATGCTGTTCTTCACTTTGGTCTGTGTCGTAGGCCAAATGGTTCAAGCAGATGAAATGAGGGGGAAATACGTCGTGACCAAAGGAGCGGTGTTTCATCCCGAAGGTACTTTGTCCCTGGGGGACTCGGAATGGGTAGTCATCTATGATGTGCCCACTAAGCGAGCGGAACAAGTAATTAAACTTGTCATCGTTTGGATAGACGATATGGGGCGAGCGTTTGACAAAGCACTCACGGGGAATTTCCCTATGGAAGTCACTCCGTTTTTGGAATGTCCAGCACGTGACTTGGCAGAAATCAAGGCAAGAGCGGAGCGCCGGAGGCAGGAATTTCGGGAGTTGGAACGAGCTCTGAAAGGTGATGGAACTAGGCAGAGGCGCGGGCTGTTCGACGGAGGGGGCCAGCTGCTTAACTGGCTCTTCGGGACCGCTACGACAAAGGACCTGGAATCAGTGCACTCGAGGCTCGAGTCATTTGAAAAGAAAGGTCTTGAGGTGGTGCACCTTCTCCAGGAACAGGCCACCCTGTTAAACGTGACCATGGGGCACTTAGCGGAGCATGAGTCCGAAATCAGTGCTCTCATGGCGGCGGCGGGTCAGATGCGGAGAGAGCAGGCGCAGCTGAGAAAAGTCTTCAATGACAGCTGGACCCACCTTGCCAGAGAATTACTTTTCCTACAGAAGGTAACGAGGTCTGTGGAAAAGGCAAATAGGGCACTGGATTGGACGGCTGACGTTTTGCACGGCTGGCAAACCGGCTTAGTAGATGCAGCTATAGGGAGACTGTCACCACTCCTTTGTCCTCCAAATGTACTGGCTAAGGCCCTGAATTCGGTTCGACAGGCCTTGCCCCAAGGCTGGGGACTGACACAAGCATTGCAAGGAGGAAATGGCTGGAGAGCGTACCAGGAGGCCAGGGTGGAGGCAGCGCTGGCGAACGGAAACGTTCGTTTGTTCATTCATCTGCCGGTATTTGAGTTTAATTATGCCTCGCAGATTTACAGTGTGTTTCCTATGCCGGTAGCCACCAGCAAAGGGGAGTCGGTATCCCACTCGTACGCGGGATTGGCTCCATACCTGGGGGTATCGCCAGATCGGCAGCTGTTCGTTGAGTTCAACGTGGACGAAGTCCGGAAATGCGCTCCATACATGGGCAGCGTGTGCCCATTCTTGAAGCCGATTGACCGAAAAGGAAGAATGAAGAGCTGCGCGGTGGCTGTCTTTCTGCAGGAGCAGGAAGGAATCCAGAGGAACTGTCGCCTAGACAGTAAGAAGTGGACCGGCATTGACCTGTTCTACATTGGAGGAAGGAAATGGGGTTACGCTGGTAAAGACAACGTAACCATAGTGCTCCAGTGCCCTGGGAAAAGGATCGGCGGAATTGGTCTACCGCAAGTGCTGCCAGCAGCGGGAGTCATAAAAATCCCACGGTTGTGTTCGGCAACCTCGGACGAATGGGTTCTCCAAGCGAGCTTCCGACAGATGATGCCAGTGAATGTGACGAGCGTCATCGACGAGGAAGCTGCAGGGATGCTGAGTGGTCTATTGGCACCGGTGGTCGAGCAATCGCAACCAGTGGCAAAGAGCCCCATCATGGAGGAAGCACCAGCCGCCCTAAGAACGCCTACGCGTATAGACCTAGCGGGAACGAGTTCACACCTGAAAGCGGTCGAACGCCTACAACGGCAATGGGAAGAAGAGGAGAATGCCAAGCGTTATCCGTTTGAATGGTTGATCGGATGCTTGTTCCCGTTGCCAATGGTAGTGTACCTGTGGATCGAGTAACGGAGGCTGAGTAGTCACGTGGACACCCTGCTGTTGACTCGTCTTGTGGAGGTGCGGGAGCCCGGAGAAGAGGATCAAGGCCAGCCCGGGCCGAATGCCGTCGTTTGAATATTGGTGTTTAACCCGTATTAGTTTTACCAAATAGTAAAGTAGAAACCATAGGGGACTCTATTTGTTATGCCTTGTGGGGTTTGTTATCCAGTTTAGGAAACCCATGTCAGTAGGTAGGAGGGGGATGTAGCGCCAATGTACTTTGTCGCTTAGCACCGGATGCTAAGAAATGCAAATGTGCGATGTCAATGGACTTTGCCACTCTGGCCGGATGTCAGAGGACTCAAAAGCCCGTCTATGACCGGCCAGAGAGGCAGTACAAAGTCATGATTCAGACTAGTTGTTAGTGCTGTCAGTGCTGTTACTGTGTAATGCTGTGTGTGTGTGTCGTGTAAGCTGTCTATGACTGAATACATCCCTTAAACCCAGTGAATCTGTTACAATACTTGTATTCAATGTGAATACACTGTTATACCATGAGTTTTTACTTCTATATGTAAACAGCATCAAATATACTTGTATTCAATGTGAATACACTGTTATACCATGAGTTTTTACTTCTATATGTAAACAGAATAAAATATACTTGTATTCAATGTGAATACACTGTTATACCATGAGTTTTACTTCTATATGTAAACATGCATCAAATATACTTGTATTCAATGTGAATACACTGTTATACCATGAGTTTATATTCTATCAGGAATATACTTGTATTCAATGTGAATACACTGTTATACCATGAGTTTTTACTTCTATATGTAAACAGCATCAAATATACTTGTATTCAATGTGAATACACTGTTATACCATGAGTTATTACTTCTACATGTAAAAAGCATCAAATATACTTGTATTCAATGTGAATACACTGTTATACCATGGGTTTTTACTTCTATATGTAAACAGCATCAAATATACTTGTATTCAATGTGAATACACTGTTATACCATGAGTTTTTACTTCTATATGTAAACAGCATCAAATATACTTGTATTCAATGTGAATACACTGTTATACCATGAGTTTTTACTTCTATATGTAAACAGAATCAAATATACTTGTATTCAATGTGAATACACTGTTATACCATGATTTTTTACTTCTATATGTAAACAGCATCAAATATACTTGTATTCAATGTGAATACACTGTTATACCATGAGTTTTTACTTCTATATGTAAACAGCATCAAATATACTTGTATTCAATGTGAATACACTGTTATACCATGAGTTTTTACTTCTATATGTAAACAGCATCAAATATACTTGTATTCAATGTGAATACACTGTTATACCATGAGTTTTTACTTCTATATGTAAACAGCATGAAATATACTTGTATTCAATGTGAATACACTGTTATACCATGAGTTTTTACTTCTATATGTAAACAGCATCAAATATACTTGTATTCAATGTGAATACACTGTTATACCATGAGTTTTTACTTCTATATGTAAACAGCATCAAATATACTTGTATTCAATGTGAATACACTGTTATACCATGAGTTTTTACTTTTATATGTAAACAGCATCAAATATACTTGTATTCAATGTGAATACACTGTTATACCATGAGTTTTTACTTCTATTTGTAAACAGCATCAAATATACTTGTATTCAATGTGAATACACTGTTATACCATGAGTTTTTACTTCTATATGTAAACAGCATCAAATATACTTGTATTCAATGTGAATCCACTGTTATACCATGAGTTTTTACTTCTATATGTAAACAGCATCAAATATACTTGTATTCAATGTGAATACACTGTTATACCATGAGTTTTTACTTCTATATGTAAACAGCATCAAATATACTTGTATTCAATGTGAATACACTGTTATACCATGAGTTTTTACTTCTATATGTAAACAGCATCAAATATACTTGTATTCAATGTGAATACACTGTTATACCATGAGTTTTTACTTCTATATGTAAACAGCATCAAATATACTTGTATTCAATGTGAATACACTGTTATACCATGAGTTTTTACTTCTATATGTAAACAGCATCAAATATACTTGTATTCAATGTGAATACACTGTTATACCATGAGTTTTTACTTCTATATGTAAACTGCATCGAATATACTTGTATTCAATGTGAATACACTGTTATACCATGAGTTTTTACTTCTATATGTAAACAGCATCAAATATACTTGTATTCAATGTGAATACACTGTTATACCATGATTTTTTACTTCTATATGTAAACAGCATCAAATATACTTGTATTCAATGTGAATACACTGTTATACCATGAGTTTTTACTTCTATATGTAAACAGCATCAAATATACTTGTATTCAATGTGAATACACTGTTATACCATGAGTTTTTACTTCTATATGTAAACAGCATCAAATATACTTGTATTCAATGTGAATACACTGTTATACCATGAGTTTTTACTTCTATATGTAAACAGCATCAAATATACTTGTATTCAATGTGAATACACTGTTATACCATGAGTTTTTACTTCTATATGTAAACAGCATCAAATATACTTGTATTCAATGTGAATACACTGTTATACCATGAGTTTTTACTTCTATATGTAAACAGCATCAAATATACTTGTATTCAATGTGAATACACTGTTATACCATGAGTTTTTACTTCTATATGTAAACAGCATCAAATATACTTGTATTCAATGTGAATACACTGTTATACCATGAGTTTTTACTTCTATATGTAAACAGCATGAAATATACTTGTATTCAATGTGAATACACTGTTATACCATGAGTTTTTACTTTTATATGTAAACAGCATCAAATATACTTGTATTCAATGTGAATACACACTGTTATACCATGAGTTTTTACTTCTATATGTAAACTGAATCGAATATACTTGTATTCAATGTGAATACACTGTTATACCATGAGTTTTATCTTCTATATGTAAACAGCATCAAATATACTTGTATTCAATGTGAATACACTGTTATATTATGAGTTTATACTTCTACATGTAAACAGCATCAAATATACTTGTATTCAATGTGAATACACGATTATACCATGAGTTTTAACTCTGTCACCTACGGTGCTGCCCTCACGGGCAGGATTGTAGGTGGCAAGGGCCCTTTAAATTTATGTTAACGTTAAGAAGCCCTTGCCCCCTTTTTTAGTTCAGTTGTTTTTTTCAGTACTACCGTAACGGTCGTGAACGAGGATCTCTCGTTTACCTCCCCAGTAAACCAGTATAAACTTTAAGTTCCCAGTCTCTCTCTCTCTCTTTGTTTTCCCCCCTTTTCTCACAGAAATACAGTGTGCTTAAATTCCCCCCAAGTAAACTCTCTTATCTTTTCTCTGCAACGCGCCTGCAAGCACGTCAGGTGCGTTACAAATGGTGCCGAAACCCGGGATTTAACGAACACGTGCATTTCTCTTGTAATCCCTAGTAAAACTTGTTAGATTCAGTAAAATTGTCGGGTATTCCCCTTTGTAAGACTTTGACACACGTCCACGCCATCCTGAAGGCCAAACCCGGTCTACCACGCCTTTACGTATCTGACTGTATCGTCGCTGTATCTACGTGAATCATCGACATCCGTTTACGTGTGACTACTTCCTTGTCTTTGAACGTTTCTACGTCATGAGTGAAGCCGTAGCAAAAGCCGAGAGTATTGAGTCGGGCGGCAATATCTCTATAGAAGACGAAATGAAACCAGAAGCAATGAAGAATGAAGGCCCCCTCCTCCCAGACAACGATCTCAAGCAGAAACGTGGGAGAAGAAAGGCGGCCCACACGAAGTTAACGAATCAGCTCAGAAAAGCAGTGGTAGATCACAAGTTGGGAGCCATCAGACTCAAGAAGTTGCAAGTTGCAGCATGGCGAGACGAATTAATTCGTATCTACGAAGACGTCAAAGATCTTCACCACACGTATATGGAGAGCTTGCCCGATATTACGGATCCACAACGTCAAGCATGTGAAAAATGGGAGGTACAATTCGACACCGACCACGTGGAAATCCTCAACTTCGCCATTAGGTATGCCACGTCGTCACGTCACTCAGCCAGCTCTATTGGTACGACAACTTCTGACGTCACAGTTAGCACCACGCTATCACAGAAGAGGTCTACCCGTTCGACGTCAAATGTTTCCATTGGTCAACCCAGCCAGCGTGATCTGTGCATCCAGAAACAGATACTGGAACTGGAAGTCAAGATGGAACGTGCAAGAATCCAGATGGAAGCGAGCACCACGTCGGCTACGGAAACGTTAAGCAAGGCGCTGAAAGGCATGGGTGAGCACCTGAGCAAACTCATTGACAGCGCGGAAAAGACGTCATCAGAAATCGCCGCTAACACCAACTTGGTGAAAGATTCACGTCAGAGTCTACGTGAAATGGATCAGAAGATCAAAGAGGTTAACTTGGACCTAAATGCTCAGATTGAAGGTCTAAAAACAACGATGGAAGTCAACAAGATCCATCTGAGAACGATACAAGAGCAAGTTCTGGACCAAGAGACACGCCTTCCAAAACGATCACAGTCACTCGCTGCTACACAAGACATCCCTGCCCGGGCGTCCTTAAAGTCAATTGAGGCCACAGTAATGCACCGTAGAGACTTGTCCAATCGTTACGTTCCAGCCGGTACCTCTGCACAGGATCCTACCCGAAGACCCTTGCCCATCATGCCTTCAACCTGCAATCCATGCCCACCCCCTGGGCACGATACGTCTTCGGAGAGTTCGGACACGACCCCTGAACCTCCACCTGCCGCTGGCCCTTCCAACCATCCTCATGGCGGCTGCTGTAGTCGTCCACGTACTCCGACCTTCACGATCCAGCCGTTTGATGGAAATCCGAAGAACTACGCCCGGTTTAAGGCTAAATTTCGAGCCTTATACGAACAAGAGTACAACGGTTCTCCTGCCCTACTATTCATGTTGGAAGAGCTGCTGTCGAAGGAGGTCCGGAATGAGATCGGCGAGTGCCTCGCCGATGAGGCTATGTACTCCGTGGTGTGGGAACGACTCGATGCAGTTTACGGCCGCACCGAAGTCATGGATCAAACGTACCTCGACGACCTGCTGCAGATTCCACCTTTGAAGAGCCAAGATGCGGCGAGCCTCAAGACTTTTGCAAACCGGTTGCATGGAGCAGTGGTCACGCTGTCACAATCAAGATATGCCCACGAGCTTCATAGCCGTACTACTCTGATGGCCATGGAAGCAAAGCTGACGACGTACTTTAAAGAGAAGTGGAATGAAAAACGAAAGAGAACGGGTGCAGAGCTGAACGTTCTGGACCTGGACGACTGGGTAACAGTAAAATCCATGAGTAAGCAACATGGTAAAAACGTATTTGAGTCCTTGCCTACGTCGACGTCCAAAGTACGGTTTGATGAGAAGAAGCCTGTCAAGAAACAGAACGCTGCTCACACGTCGACCATTGGACACGTTTCGACAGAAGAAGGCTCTAAATCAACGGCGTCGTCACCTCCGGAGGCTGCTCCCAAGGGAAAACAACCGAAGACGGAGGAGAAAGCGGCCGAAAAGACTGACCAATGGAGGTGCCTAGCTTGTAACGGCAGGGCTCACAACTTGGCCAGCTGTAACCTGTTTATGTCTTTCACGCCCACGAAAAGGGCTGAAGTCGTATTTAAGTCCGGGAGGTGTCTACTATGCCTAACCGGCAAACATGAACGCAAGGAGTGTCCCAGGGACATCAAATGTACCATGGGTCGATGCACTGGATCAAGACACCATCCCTTGCTTCACGGGTCCGAGTTCATCCCACGGAGTAAACTATCGGATCAAATGTCTCCATCAGCGTCTACATCGACTGCATTCCTCGGGACACTAACCCAGAAGGAACCGGTAAAGCGACGTGTACGTTTCAAGATTGTACCCGTTCGTATTAGCGTCGGTACAAGATGGGTCGACACTTTCGGATTCCTGGATACCGGAAGTGACACCACACTGATCAGGAGAGATTTAGTAAAAAGGTTGGGACTCGTTGGTCAGCATAAACGTATCAACGTTGTCTCTTATGATGGAGCCACATCAAACGTCCAAGCTGCCGTTGTGGATTTCTCCCTCTCGTCCGTTGACGGAACAAGCCGGTTTGAAGTTAAACACGCTTACGCCGTCGACAATTTGAAGGTGACGCCAAATCCTCCAATCAACCCTCGTCAGATGGAGTCCTGGACACACCTACGCGGTCTTGATGTCCCGAACATACAACCCGAAGACGTTGGAGTATTAATTGGAATTGACGTAGCAGAAGCCCACGATCACGTAGATTCCGTCAAGCCGCCGGCTGGAACAATTGGGCCTATCGCCTTCAAAACACCGTTTGGTTGGTGCCTGGGTGGTCAAACGGGCCCGCCACAAGATGGGCGTCCGTTCATCGCCCACATAGTAGCAGAGGAACGTCCCGAAGACCTCAACGAGTTAGTCAAGAAATTCTGGCAGCTGGAGGCGAAAGACGTAGACATGGAGCAGCCTGTTCTCTCCGAAGACGATCTACGTGGGCAACGTATCCTCGAGTCAACAGTAAAGAATGTTGGTAACCGGTATCAAGTCGGCCTTATGTGGAAAACCGACAACGTAAACCTTCCGGACAATCGGGCAACTGCATTGAAGAGACTTTATTCTCTGGAGAGGCGATTTCAACGAGATGTAGACTTCGCCCAGAAGTATGATGCAGTTGTTAAGGAGTACATCGGCCTGGATCACGCCAGACTCCTCACGACCGAAGAATTGCGGAAGGAGTCAAGTAGAACGTGGTATTTACCGCACCACGGCGTCGTAAGCCCATCCAGCTCTACGACCAAAGTTCGAGTTGTATTCGACGGAGCCGCCGAGTATGGGGGAACGTCGATCAACCAGAACCTGTTACGTGGACCCAATCTTCTCGTTAGCCTACTCGGTGTCCTACTACGCTTCCGAAGGAACCTGGTACCAGTTGGCGCAGATATCGAGAAGATGTTTCACCAAGTGAAGGTCCCAGTAGAAGACCAGGCGGCCTACCGGTTTGTCTATCGAACGCCTGGCAGTAATCAAGTTCCGTTAACGTACCAAATGACTGTCCACGTCTTTGGATCGGTATCTTCCCCAACGACCTGTATTTTCGCCCTAAATCGGACTGCAGACGATCATCGCGACCAGTATCCGGAGGCAGCAGAGAGCGTTCGAAGAAACTTTTACGTTGACAACTACCTCGATTCCTTTGATTCCGAAGACGAGGCAGTAAAACGGGCCCGCCAGATGAAGAAACTCTTACAACTAGGCGGTTTCAATCTAACGAAGTGGACGTCCTCATCAAGGAAGGTTATATCGGCTCTACGTGAGTTCGGTTTGGCTTCACCAACACTGGACCTTGATTTGGAGAAGTTGCCCATCGAGCGAACACTTGGAGTGATGTGGAACGGAGAAACGGATATGCTGACGTTCAAGATACGGAAGCAGCCTAGCCATGACGTTCTCACCAAAAGGAATTTCCTCAGTATAATCTCCAGTGTCTACGACCCGTTGGGACTCGTCGCTCCTGTTGTTTTCTTAATGAAGTCACTTCTGCAAGATATATGGACGTACGAGAAAAGGATCGGCTGGGATGACCCTATCCCCGAAGAATTAGGCCAACGCTTTCACTACTGGTACGAGCATCTGGATAACCTGGAGTTGTTAACAGTACCAAGATGTTTCCGGCATCAACGTGGACGTTGGACGCAGCAGCACCTGCATGTATTTACGGATGCAAGCACAAAAGGATTTGGAGCTGTGGCGTACTTCCGTTTCATCTTCGAAGACCAGTCGATCAACGTATCCTTTGTCATGGCTAAAACCCACGTAACACCAGTAAAAGGACTCACGATCCCAAGATTAGAGTTGCAGGCTGCTGTAGAAGGCTTAAATATCGCCCTAGTAATCTGTCGGGAGCTCGAAATCGATTTACGTGAAGTTACCTTCCACACCGACTCTCAAACCGTCTTACGTTGGATCCATTCCCGCACTTGCCGATTTGAAACCTTCGTGAACAATCGGATTGGCAGAATCCTCCGGAACACGAATCGAAGACAATGGCGTCACGTTTCCGGAATTAACAATCCAGCGGACCTGTGTAGTCGTGGCATTGACCCGAAGAACGTCGACGAGTTGGTGAAATTCCACGAGGGTCCATCGTTCCTGAAACTCGATCCGTCGGAGTGGGATATTTGGGAAGAGATCACAGAGCCGGAAGAAAGGGATGTTAACGTAATTCGAGTCTTCGCAGTCAAAACGGAAGACGAAAATCACCCGATTGATGACTGTGTAAAGAGGTATTCCAGTTTACTCAAGATCCAAAGAGTTATCGCTTGGTGCAGAAGGTTCGCGACCAACGCCAGAGCTAAGATGGGAATTTACAAGCCAACCGTGGGGGAGTTGACGGCCGAAGAAATGATGACGGCCCTCACGCTTTGTGTTAAACGCACCCAAGGACTGGCATTTGCGGAAGAAATCTACGCCTTGAAAAAGAGCTTGGAGTTGCCTCTGAAGTCAAAACTACGCACGTTTAGGCCTTTTCTGGATGAAACAGGTCAGCTACGTGTAGGCGGACGTATACTTCAGGCTCCAGTTGATTATTCCACAAAGCATCCCATCCTGCTTCCAGCCGATCAACTCCTGACGCAGCGGATTGTATGGGATCATCACACACGGAATCTCCACATTAAATCTGAAAGATTGTTGGCGGATTTACGTTCACGTTACTGGATAATCTCTGGACGTAACGTCATCAAATCGGTTGTCAACACCTGCTGGCCTTGCAAGCGGAGATCATCGAAACCCATTCCGCCACTCATGGCATCGTTACCAGTTCACAGGCTTACTCCCTATCTTCCACCTTTCGCATATACGGGAATCGATTACTTCGGCCCTCTAACGGTACGAGTCGGTGGAAGAGGATGTAGACACGAGAAACGTTGGGTATGCCTGTTTACGTGCCTAACAACTAGAGCCGTTCACCTAGAAGTCTCCGACGGCCTCAGTCTCGAAGAATTCATGCTATGTTTCACTCGGTTCGTGAGTTTACGTGGAAAGCCGAACGTTGTTTACAGTGACAACGGAACAAATCTCGTAGCTGGGGAACAAGAACTCCGACAAGCTCTAACGGAGTTAGTCAAACAACACCAGGAGTTGCAGTCGAAGATGGCATGCCAACAAATAGAGTGGCATTTCTCTCCTCCACACGGACCCCATTTCGGTGGAGTATGGGAAAGGCTCGTGCAATCGTGCAAGCGAGCCATGAAGGTCAGCGTCGGGAATCGTTTAGTCACCGATCGGGTCCTAAGAACGGTGATCGCAGAAGTAGCAGCCCTTTTGAACGCTCGGCCACTAACCCACCTCAGCATGGATCCCGAAGATCCCGATCCGTTAACGCCGAATCACTTTCTTCATGGAGGAGCCCGTCCCTACGTGCCGCTAAAGTTGGGAGATTCTGAGAACATGGACGTCACAGCAAAACAATTCCTCCAAAGCCAGGCCATCATACAACATTTTTGGAACAGATGGCTTCGTGAATACGTTCCACACCTGACGGAAAGGAGAAAATGGTCGGAAAATCGGCCAAACGTTACCGTCGGAGACCTAGTACTCGTCATTGAGCCGAATACTCTACGTGGACAATGGCCGTTGGGAAAAGTGATAGAGGTTCTCCCCAGTGACTCTGATAACGTTGTACGAGTGGTAAAAGTGCAAATCAGCAACCACAAAAACCCTTGTATTCGTCCAGTGACTAAGCTCTGTGTTATGGCTACGGCCAAAGAGCAGGACGTTTACGTAGAAAGTGAAAAAATTGGGTCAACTGAGTAAAAATCGAGATCGTTAGGTCAAAATGTAATGTAAATAGTAAATTCTTGTATAAAAGTAAAAAAAAGGGGTATAAATTGTAAAATGGTAAAATTGTAAAATTGTAAAATGTCTAATGTCAAAATGTAAAATGTAAAACTGGTATATATAGTTATATGTAACACTGTAAAAAGTGGGAACCCCAAAACCGCATTGTAAAATTTCCGACGGCAACGCCACCTATACTTAGTTCAAAGGGCAAAGGCGAAATTAGGTCGCCTACTGTTTAACCCTTGACCGCTTAGGGAAACTGTTTAGTCCCTTACGAACATCAGGCGACAGTTTACCCCTTGACTTGGTGTGTGCTACTTCATCATTGTGTGTGCTAATCATCTCTCGCCGTCAACGTTCACTATGGCCCAAAATCCAGCCGAATCCGCCGCATCCATCAAAAACAAGTTGAAGGAGTCCCGTGAAAAGGAAGAGGAGTGCGTGCGGAATCTAAAGGAAAATCAACTTCATTTGGTTCAAGCCCGAAAGGAAGCCGTGGACGTCATTTACGCCCATCAGCGCGTGGTCCTTCGCCTGAACGAAGAAATCGCTCAGGGAGCTGAAGATCTCGTCAACGTCCAGGTCCACTACCGAGCTGAGAGGGAGAAAATGTTGAGTGGATTTGTTGGAGACCTGCTGCGCAACATTCGGGAAAAGGAGGTAACCGAAAACGTCCACGTAACGGTTCCAATTCCCGACGCCCCGAAGTACGTTGTGCCCCGTCACACCCCGACCATCCGCTGTTTCTTGCCCGAGCATTTGGAGAAGCCGGGATCTTACCGCTGCACGTTGAAGATTGCGGAATGTGAGGAGTTTATGACTCTCACCAATCAAGATCGCCTGGAGCTTCTTTTCACGCAGCATCGTTGCTTCGGGTGTTTTTTGCCCACCTCTGTTGCTGGCCACACCACCCTGGCCGATTGCCCGCATCCTCGGTGCTGCAATCTCTGCAAGGTGGGAGACCATCACCAGATCCTCTGTGGCCCTCGGAGCTCCTACAAGAGGCTCCTGCCGAAAGAAAATTGAACGTCGACGTGCCTTTTTTGGGGGTGGTAATTTTGTCTTCCTAAAAACTGTTTTGTTCTTTTTTGTTTTGTTCCCTTTTGTTTGTACCTGTGGACAGGTGGGCCCGCTGTCACCTACGGTGCTGCCCTCACGGGCAGGATTGTAGGTGGCAAGGGCCCTTTAAATTTATGTTAACGTTAAGAAGCCCTTGCCCCCTTTTTTAGTTCAGTTGTTTTTTTCAGTACTACCGTAACGGTCGTGAACGAGGATCTCTCGTTTACCTCCCCAGTAAACCAGTATAAACTTTAAGTTCCCAGTCTCTCTCTCTCTCTTTGTTCTCCCCCCTTTTCTCACAGAAATACAGTGTGCTTAAATTCCCCCCAAGTAAACTCTCTTATCTTTTCTCTGCAACGCGCCTGCAAGCACGTCAGGTGCGTTACATAAACAGCATCAAATATACTTGTATTCAATGTGAATACACTGTTATACCATGAGTTTTTACTTCTATATGTAAACTGCATGGAATATACTTGTATTCAATGTGAATACACTGTTATACCATGAGTTTTTACTTCTACATGTAAACTGCATGGAATATACTTGTATTCAATGTGAATACACTGTTATACCATGAGTTTTTACTTCTATATGTAAACTGCATCAAATATACTTGTATTCAATGTGAATACACTGTTATACCATGAGTTTTTACTTCTATTTGTAAACAGCATCAAATATACTTGTATTCAATGTGAATACACTGTTATACCATGAGTTTTTACTTCTATATGTAAACTGCATGGAATATACTTGTATTCAATGTGAATACACTGTTATACCATGAGTTTTTACTTCTATATGTAAACAGCATCGAATATACTTGTATTCAATGTGAATACACTGTTATACCATGAGTTTTTACTTCTATATGTAAACAGCATCAAATATACTTGTATTCAATGTGAATACACTGTTATACCATGAGTTTTTACTTCTATATGTAAACAGCATCAAATATACTTGTATTCAATGTGAATACACTGTTATACCATGAGTTTTTACTTCTATATGTAAACAGCATCAAATATACTTGTATTCAATGTGAATACACTGTTATACCATGAGTTTTTACTTCTATATGTAAACAGCATCAAATATACTTGTATTCAATGTGAATACACTGTTATACCATGAGTTTTTACTTCTATATGTAAACAGCATCAAATATACTTGTATTCAATGTGAATACACTGTTATACCATGAGTTTTTACTTCTATATGTAAACAGCATCAAATATACTTGTATTCAATGTGAATACACTGTTATACCATGAGTTTTTACTTCTATATGTAAACAGCATCAAATATACTTGTATTCAATGTGAATACACTGTTATACCATGAGTTTTTACTTCTATATGTAAACAGCATCAAATATACTTGTATTCAATGTGAATACACTGTTATACCATGAGTTTTTACTTCTATATGTAAACAGCATCAAATATACTTGTATTCAATGTGAATACACTGTTATACCATGAGTTTTTATTTCTATATGTAAACAGCATCAAATATACTTGTATTCAATGTGAATACACTGTTATACCATGAGTTTTTACTTCTATATGTAAACAGCATCAAATATACTTGTATTCAATGTGAATACACTGTTATACCATGAGTTTTTACTTCTATATGTAAACAGCATCAAATATACTTGTATTCAATGTGAATACACTGTTATACCATGAGTTTTTACTTCTATATGTAAACAGCATCAAATATACTTGTGTGATTTTTTTGTATATTCAATGTGAATACACTGTTATACCATGAGTTTTTATTTCTATATGTAAACAGCATCAAATATACTTGTATTCAATGTGAATACACTGTTATACCATGAGTTTTTACTTCTATATGTAAACAGCATCAAATATACTTGTATTCAATGTGAATACACTGTTATACCATGAGTTTTTACTTCTATATGTAAACAGCATCAAATATACTTGTATTCAATGTGAATACACTGTTATACCATGAGTTTTTACTTCTATATGTAAACAGCATCAAATATACTTGTATTCAATGTGAATACACTGTTATACCATGAGTTTTTACTTCTATATGTAAACAGCATCAAATATACTTGTATTCAATGTGAATACACTGTTATACCATGAGTTTTTACTTTTATATGTAAACAGCATCAAATATACTTGTATTCAATGTGAATCACACTGTTATACCATGAGTTTTTACTTCTATATGTAAACAGCTTCAAATATACTTGTATTCAATGTGAATACACTGTTATACCATGAGTTTTAACTTCTATATGTAAACAGCATCAAATATACTTGTATTCAATGTGAATACACTGTTATACCATGAGTTTTTACTTCTATATGTAAACAGCATCAAATATACTTGTATTCAATGTGAATACACTGTTATACCATGAGTTTTTACTTCTATATGTAAACAGCATCAAATATACTTGTATTCAATGTGAATACACTGTTATACCATGAGTTTTTACTTCTATATGTAAACAGCATCAAATATACTTGTATTCAATGTGAATACACTGTTATACCATGAGTTTTTACTTCTATATGTAAACAGCATCAAATATACTTGTATTCAATGTGAATACACTGTTATACCATGAGTTTTTACTTCTATATGTAAACAGCATCAAATATACTTGTATTCAATGTGAATACACTGTTATACCATGAGTTTTTACTTCTATATGTAAACAGCATCAAATATACTTGTATTCAATGTGAATACACTGTTATACCATGAGTTTTTATTTCTATATGTAAACAGCATGAAATATACTTGTATTCAATGTGAATACACTGTTATACCATGAGTTTTTACTTCTATATGTAAACAGCATCAAATATACTTGTATTCAATGTGAATACACTGTTATACCATGAGTTTTTACTTCTATATGTAAACAGCATCAAATATACTTGTATTCAATGTGAATACACTGTTATACCATGAGTTTTTACTTCTATATGTAAACAGCATCAAATATACTTGTATTCAATGTGAATACACTGTTATACCATGAGTTTTTACTTCTATATGTAAACAGCATCAAATATACTTGTATTCAATGTGAATACACTGTTATACCATGAGTTTTTACTTCTATATGTAAACAGCATCAAATATACTTGTATTCAATGTGAATACACTGTTATACCATGGGTTTTTACTTCTATATGTAAACAGCATCAAATATACTTGTATTCAATGTGAATACACTGTTATACCATGAGTTTTTACTTCTATATGTAAACAGCATCAAATATACTTGTATTCAATGTGAATACACTGTTATACCATGAGTTTTTACTTCTATATGTAAACAGCATCAAATATACTTGTATTCAATGTGAATACACTGTTATACCATGAGTTTTTACTTCTATATGTAAACAGCATCAAATATACTTGTATTCAATGTGAATACACTGTTATACCATGAGTTTTTACTTCTATATGTAAACAGCATCAAATATACTTGTATTCAATGTGAATACACTGTTATACCATGAGTTTTTACTTCTATATGTAAACAGCATCAAATATACTTGTATTCAATGTGAATACACTGTTATACCATGAGTTTTTACTTCTATATGTAAACAGCATCAAATATACTTGTATTCAATGTGAATACACTGTTATACCATGAGTTTTTACTTCTATATGTAAACAGCATCAAATATACTTGTATTCAATGTGAATACACTGTTATACCATGAGTTTTTACTTCTATATGTAAACAGCATCAAATATACTTGTATTCAATGTGAATACACTGTTATACCATGAGTTTTTACTTCTATATGTAAACAGCATCAAATATACTTGTATTCAATGTGAATACACTGTTATACCATGAGTTTTTACTTCTATATGTAAACAGCATCAAATATACTTGTATTCAATGTGAATACACTGTTATACCATGAGTTTTTACTTCTATATGTAAACAGCATCAAATATACTTGTATTCAATGTGAATACACACTGTTATACCATGAGTTTTTACTTCTATATGTAAACAGCATCAAATATACTTGTATTCAATGTGAATACACTGTTATACCATGAGTTTTACTTCTATATGTAAACAGCATCAAATATACTTGTATTCAATGTGAATACACTGTTATACCATGAGTTTTTACTTCTATATGTAAACAGCATCAAATATACTTGTATTCAATGTGAATACACTGTTATACCATGAGTTTTTACTTCTATATGTAAACAGCATCAAATATACTTGTATTCAATGTGAATACACTGTTATACCATGAGTTTTTACTTCTATATGTAAACAGCATCAAATATACTTGTATTCAATGTGAATACACTGTTATACCATGAGTTTTTACTTCTATATGTAAACAGCATCAAATATACTTGTATTCAATGTGAATACACTGTTATACCATGAGTTTTTACTTCTATATGTAAACAGCATCAAATATACTTGTATTCAATGTGAATACACTGTTATACCATGGGTTTTTACTTCTATATGTAAACTGCATCGAATATACTTGTATTCAATGTGAATACACTGTTATACCATGAGTTTTTACTTCTATATGTAAACAGCATCAAATATACTTGTATTCAATGTGAATACACTGTTATACCATGAGTTTTTACTTCTATATGTAAACAGCATCAAATATACTTGTATTCAATGTGAATACACTGTTATACCATGAGTTTTTACTTCTATATGTAAACAGCATCAAATATACTTGTATTCAATGTGAATACACTGTTATACCATGAGTTTTTACTTCTATATGTAAACAGCATCAAATATACTTGTATTCAATGTGAATACACTGTTATACCATGAGTTTTTACTTCTATATGTAAACAGCATCAAATATACTTGTATTCAATGTGAATACACTGTTATACCATGAGTTTTTACTTCTATATGTAAACAGCATCAAATATACTTGTATTCAATGTGAATACACTGTTATACCATGAGTTTTTACTTCTATATGTAAACAGCATCAAATATACTTGTATTCAATGTGAATACACTGTTATACCATGAGTTTTTACTTCTATATGTAAACAGCATCAAATATACTTGTATTCAATGTGAATACACTGTTATACCATGAGTTTTATCTTCTATATGTAAACAGCATCAAATATACTTGTATTCAATGTGAATACACTGTTATACCATGAGTTTTTACTTCTATATGTAAACAGCATCAAATATACTTGTATTCAATGTGAATACACTGTTATACCATGAGTTTTTACTTCTATATGTAAACAGCATCAAATATACTTGTATTCAACGTGAATACACTGTTATACCATGAGTTTTAACTTCTATATTTAAAGAGGATCAAATATACTTGTATTCAATGTGAATACACTGTGATACCATGAGTTTTTACTTCTATATGAAAACAGGATCAAATATACTTGTATTCAATGTGAATACACTGTTATATTATGAGTTTATACTTCTACATGTAAACAGAATCAAATATACTTGTATTCAATGTGAATACACTGTTATATTATAGGTTTATACTTCTACATGTAAACAGAATCAAATATTCTTGTATTCAAAGTGAATACACTGTTATACCATGAGATTTTACTTCTATATGTAAACAGGATCAAATATACTTGTATTCAATGTGAACACACTGTTATATTATGAGTTTATACTTCTACATGTAAACAGAATCAAATATACTTGTATTCAATGTGAATACACAGTTATACTATGATTTTATACTTCTACATGTAAACAGAATCAAATATACTTGTATTCAATGTGAATACACTGTGATACCATGAGTTTTTACTTCTATATTTAAACAGGATCAAATATACTTGTATTCAATGTGAATACACTGTTATATTATGAGTTTATACTTCTACATGTAAACAGAATCAAATATACTTGCATTCAATGTAAATACACTGTGATACCATGAGTTTTAACTTCTATATGTAAACAGGATCAAATATACTTGTATTAAACGTGAATACACTGTTATACCATGAGTTTTTACTGCTACATGTAAACAGGATCAAATATACTTGTATTCAATGTGAATACTTTGTTATATTATGAGTTTATACTTCTACATGTCAACAGAATCAAATATACTTGTATTCAATGTGAATACACTGTTATACCATGAGTTTTAACTTCTATATGTAAAGAGGATCAAATATACTTGTATTCAATGTGAATACACTGTTATACCATGAGTTTTAACTTCTATATGTAAAGAGGATCAAATATACTTGTATTCAATGTGAATACACTGTGATACCATGAGTTTTTACTTTTATATGTAAACAGGATCAAATATACTTGTATTCAAAGTGAATACACACTGTTATACTATGAGTTTATACTTCTACATGTAAACAGATTCAAATATACAGGTATTCAATGTGAATACACTGTGATACCATGAGTTTTATCTTCTATTTGTAAAAAGGATCAAATATACTTGTATTCAATGTGAATACACTGTTATATTATGAGTTTATACTTCTACATGTAAACAGAATCAAATATACTTGTATTCAATGTGAATACACGATTATACCATGAGTTTTAACTTCTATATGTAAACAGGATCAAATATACTTGTATTCAACGTGAATACACTGTTATACCATAAGTTTTAACTTCTATAGGGAAACAGGATCAAATATACTTGTATTCAATGTGAATACTTTGTTATATTATGAGTTTATGTTTCAACATGTAAACATAATCAAATATACTTGTATTCAATGTGAATACACTGTGATCCCATGAGTTTTTACTTCTATATGTAAACAGGATCAAATATACTTGTATTCAATGTGAATACACTGTTATATTATAAGTTTATACTTCTACATGTAAACAAAATCAAATATACTTGTATTCAATCTGAATGCATTGTGATACCAAGAGTTTTAACTTCTATATGTAAAGAGGATCAAATATACTTGTATTGAATGTGAATACACTGTGATACCATGAGTTTTTAATTCTATATTTAAACAGGATCAAATATACCTGTATTCAATGTGAATACACTGTTATATTATGAGTTTATACTTCTACATGTAAACAAAATCAAATATACTTGTATTCAATGTGAATACACTGTTATACTATGAGTTTATACTTCTACATGTAAACAGAATCAAATATACTTGTATTCAATCTGAATACACTGTTATTTTATGAGTTTATAATTCTACATATAAACAGAATCAAATATACTTGTATTCAATGTGAATACACTTTGATACCATGAATTTTAATTTCTATATGTAAACAGGATCAAATATACTTGTATTCAATGTGAATACACTGTTATATTATGAGTTTATACTTCTATATGTAAACAAAATCAAATATACTGGTATTCAATCTGAATACACTGTTATATTATGAGTTTATACTTCTATATGTAAACAGAATCAAATATACTTGTATTCAATGTGAATACACTGTTATATTATGAGTTCATACTTCTATATGTAAACAGAATCAAATATACTTGATGTGAATATGATATACATACATTGATATACTTCAATGTGAATACACTGTTATACCATGAGTTTTAATTTCTATATATAAACAGGATCATATATACTTGTATTCAATGTGAATACAATGTTATATTATGAGTTTATACTTCTACATGTAAACAGAATCAAATATACTTGTATTTAATGTGAAAACACTGTGATACCATGAGTTTTCACTTCTATATGTAAAGAGGATCAAATATACTTGTATTCAATGTGAATACACTGTGATACCATGAGTTCTAACTTCTATATGTAAAGAGGATCAAATATACTTGTATTCAATGTGAATACACTGTTATACCATGAGTTTTAACTTCTATATGTAAAGAGGATCAAATATACTTGTATTCAATGTGAATACACTGTGATACCACGAGTTTTTACTTTTATATGTAAACAGGATCAAATATACTTGTATTCAAAGTGAATACACACTGTTATACTATGAGTTTATACTTCTACATGTAAACAGATTCAAATATACAGGTATTCAATGTGAATACACTGTGATACCATGAGTTTTATCTTCTATTTGTAAAAAGGATCAAATATACTTGTATTCAATGTGAATACACTGTTATATTATGAGTTTATACTTCTACATGTAAACAGAATCAAATATACTTGTATTCAATGTGTATACACGGTTATACCATGAGTTTTAACTTCTATATGTAAACAGGATCAAATATACTTGTATTCAACGTGAATACACTGTTATACCATGATTTTTAACTTCTATATGTAAACAGGATCAAATATACTTGTATTCAATGTGAATACACTGTTATATTATGAGTTTATACTTCTACATGTAAACATAATCAAATATACTTGTATTCAATGTGAATACACTGTGATACCATGAGTTTTAACTTCTATATGTAAACAGGATCAAATATACTTGTATTCAATGTGAATACACTGTTATATTATGAGTTTATACCTCTACATGTAAACAAAATCAAATATACTTGTATTCAATGTGAATACACTGTGATACCATGAGTTTTAATTTCTATATGTAAACAGGATGAAATATACTTGTATTCAATGTTAATACACTGTTATATTATGAGAATATACTTCTACATGTAAACAGAATCAAATATACTTGTATTCAATGTGAATATACTGTTATATTATGAGTTTATACTTCTACATGTAAAAAGAATCAAATATACTTGTATTCAATGTGAATACACTGTTATACCATGAGTTTTAACTTCTATATTTAAAGAGGATCAAATATACTTGTATTCAATGTGAATACACTGTGATACCATGAGTTTTTACTTTTATATGTAAACAGGATCAAATATACTTGTATTCAATGTGAATACACTGTTATATTATGAGTTTTTACTTCTACTTGTAAACAAAATCAAATATACTTGTATTCAATGTGAATACACTGTTGTACCATGAGTTTTTACTTCTATATGTAAACAGGAACAAATATACTTGTATTCAAAGTGAATACACACTGTTATACTATGAGTTTATACTTCTATATGTAAACAGAATCAAATATACAGGTATTCAATGTGAATACACTGTGATACCATGAGTTTTAACTTCTATATGTAAAGAGGATCATATATACTTGTATTCAAGGTGTATACACTGTGATACAATGAGTTTTTACTTTTATATGTAAACAGGATCAAATATACTTGTATTCAATGTGAATACCCTGTAATATTATGAGTTTATAATTCTATTTGTAAACAGAACCAAATATACTTGTATTCAATTTAAATACTTTGTTACATTATGAGTTTATACTTCTACATGTAAACAGAATCAAATATACTTGTATTTAATGTTAATACACTGTGATACCATGAGTTTTAACTTCTATTTGTAAAGAGGATCAAATGTACTTGTATTCAATGTGAATACACTGTTATATTATGAGATTTTACTTCTATATGTAAACAGGATTAAATATACTTGTATTCAATGTGAATACACTGTTATATTAAGAGTTTATACTTCTACATGTAAACAGAATCAAATATACTTGTATTCAATGTGAATACACTGTGATACCATGAGTTTTAACTTCTAAATGTAAAGAGGATCAAATATACTTGTATTCAATGTGAATACACTGTGATACCATGAGATTTACTTCTATATGTAAACAGGATCAAATATACTTGTATTCAATTTGAATACACTGTTATATTATGAATTTATACTTCTACATGTAAACAGAATCAAATATACTTGTATTCAATGTGAATACACTGTTATATTATAGGTTTATACTTCTACATGTAAACAGAATCAAATATTCTTGTATTCAATGTGAATACACTGTTATACCATGAGATTTTACTTCTATATGTAAACAGGATCAAATATACTTGTATTCAATGTGAATACACTGTTACATTATGAGTTTATACTTCTACATGTAAACAGAATCAAATATACTTGTATTCAATGTGAATACACAGTTATACTATGATTTTATACTTCTACATGTAAACAGAATCAAATATACTTGTATTCAATGTGAATACACTGTTATACCATGAGTTTTTACTTCTATATGTAAACAGGATCAAATATACTTGTATTCAATGTGAATACACTGTTATATTATGAGTTTATACTTCGACATGTAAACAGAATCAAATATACTTGTATTCAACATGAATATACTGTTATATTATGAGTTTATACTTCTACATAAAAACAGAATCAAATATACTTGTATTCAATGTAAATACACTGTGATACCATGAGTTTTAACTTCTATATGTAAACAGGATCAAATATACTTGTATTAAACGTGAATACACTGTTATACCATGAGTTTTTACTGCTACATGTAAATAGGATCAAATATACTTGTATTCAATGTGAATACTTTGTTATATTATGAGTTTATACTTCTACATGTAAACAGAATCAAATATACTTGTATTCAATGTGAATACATTGTGATACCATGAGTTTTAATTTCTATATGTAAACAGGATGAAATATACTTGTATTCAATGTTAATACACTGTTATATTATGAGTTTATACTTCTACATGTAAACAGAATCAAATATACTTGTATTCAATGTGAATATACTGTTATATTATTAGTTTATACTTCTACATGTAAAAAGAATCAAATATACTTGTATTCAATGTGAATACACTGTTATACCATGAGTTTTAACTTCTATATGTAAAGAGGATCGAATATACTTGTATTCAATGTGAATACACTGTGATACCATGAGTTTTTACTTTTATATGTAAACAGGATCAAATATACTTGTATTCAATGTGAATACGCTGTTATATTATGAGTTTTTACTTCTACTTGTAAACAGAATCAGATATACTTGTATTCAATGTGAATACACTGTTGTACCATGAGTTTTTAATTCTATATGTAAACAGGATCAAATATACTTGTATTCAAAGTGAATACACACTGTTATACTATGAGTTTATACTTCTACATGTAAACAGATTCAAATATACAGGTATTCAATGTGAATACACTGTGATACCATGAGTTTTAACTTCTATATGTAAAGAGGATCAAATATACTTGTATTCAATGTGAATACACTGTGATACAATGAGTTTTTACTTTTATACGAAAACAGGATCAAATATACTTGTATTCAATGTGAATACCCTGTAATATTATGAGTTTATAATTCTACTTGTAAACAGAATCAAATATACTTGTATTTAATGTGAATACACTGTGATACCATGAGTTTTAACTTCTATTTGTAAAAAGGATCAAATATACTTGAATTCAATGTGAACACACTGTTATATTATGAGTTTATACTTCTACATGTAAACAGAATCAAATATACTTGTATTCAATGTGAATACACTGTGATACCATGAGTTTTAACTTCTATATGTAAACAGGATCAAATATACTTGTATTCAATGTGAATACACTGTTATATTATGAGTTTATACTTCTACATGTAAACAGGATTAAATATACTTGTATTCAATGTTAATACACTGTTATATTATGAGTTTATACTTCTACATGTAAACAGAATCAAATATACTTGTATTCAATCTGAATGCATTGTGATACCATGAGTTTTAACTTCTATATGTAAAGAGGATCAAATATACTTGTATTCAATGTGAATACACTGTGATACCATGAGTTTTTACTTCTATATTTAAACAGGATCAAATATACCTGTATTCAATGTGAATACACTGTTATATTATGAGTTTATACTTCTACATGTAAACAAAATCAAATTTACTTGTATTCAATGTGAATACACTGTTATACCTATGAGTTTATACTTCTACATGTAAACAGAATCAAATATACTTGTATTCAATCTGAATACACTGTTATTTTATGAGTTTATAATTCTACATATAAACAAAATCAAATATACTTGTATTCAATGTGAATACACTTTGATACCATGAATTTTAATTTCTATATGTAAACAGGATCAAATATACTTGTATTCAATGTGAATACACTGTTAAATTATGAGTTTATACTTCTACATGTAAACAAAATCAAATATACTGGTATTCAATCTGAATACACTGTTATATTATGAGTTTATACTTCTATATGTAAACAGAATCAAATATACTTGTATTCAATGTGAATACACTGTTATATTATGAGTTCATACTTCTATATGTAAACAGAATCAAATATACTTGTATTCAATGTGAATACACTGTTATACCATGAGTTTTAATTTCTATATATAAACAGGATCAAATATACTTGTATTCAATGTGAATACAATGTTATATTATGAGTTTATACTTCTACATGTAAACAGAATCAAATATACTTGTATTTAATGTGAAAACACTGTGATACCACGAGTTTTCACTTCTATATGTAAAGTGGATCAAATATACTTGTATTCAATGTGAATACACTGTGATACCATGAGTTCTAACTTCTATATGTAAACAGGATTAAATATACTTGTATTTAATGTGAATACACTGTTATATTATGAGTTTATACTTCTACATGTAAACAGAATCAAATATACTTGTATTCAATGTGAATACAGTGTTATACCATGAAATTTAACTACTATATGTAAACAGGATCAAATATACTTGTATTCAATGTGAATACACTGTTATATTTTGAGTTTATACTTCTACATGTAAACAGAATCAAATATACTTGTATTCAATGTGAATACAGTGTTATACTATGAGTTTATACTTCTACATGTAAACAGAATCAAATATACTTGTATTCAATCTGAATACACTGTTATTTTATGAGTTTATAATTCTACATATAAACAAAATCAAATATACTTGTATTCAATGTGAATACACTTTGATACCATGAATTTTAATTTCTATATGTAAACAGGATCAAATATACTTGTATTCAATGTGAATACACTGTTATATTTTGAGTTTATACTTCTACATGTAAAAAGAATCAAATATACTTGTATTAAATATGAATACACTGTTATATTATGAGTTTATACTTCTACATGTAAACAGAATCAAATATACTTGTATTCAATGTGAATACAGTGTTATACCATGAGTTTTTACTTCTATATGTAAACAGGATCAAATATACGTGTATTCAATGTGAATACACTGTAATATTTGAGTTTATACTTCTACATGTAAACAGAATAAATATACTTGTATTCAATGTGAATACACTGTTATATTATGAGTTTATACTTCTACATGTAAACAGAATCAAATATACTTGTATTCAATGTGAATACACTGTTATATTATGAGTTTCTACTTCTACATGTAAATAGAATCAAATATACTTGTATTCAATGTGAATACACTGTAATATTATGAGTTTATACTTCTACATGTAAACAAAATCAAATATACTTGTATTCAATGTGAATACACTGTGATACCATGAAATTTAACTTCTATATGTAAAGAGGATCTAATATACTTGTATTCAATGTGAATACACTGTGATACCATGAGTTTTAACTTCTATATGTGAACAGGATCAAATATTCTTGTATTCAATGTGAATACACTGTTATATAATGAGTTTATACTTCTACATGTAAACAGAATCAAATATACTTGTATTTAATGTGAATACAGTGTTATATTATGACTTTTAACTTCTATATGTAAACAGGATCAAATATACTTGTATTTAATGTGAATACACTGTTATATTTTGAGTTTATACTTCTACATGTAAACAGAATCAAATATACTTGAATTCAATATAAATACACTGTTATATTATGAGTTTATACTTCTACATGTAAACAGAATCAAATATACTTGTATTCAATGTGAATACACTGTTATATTATGAGTTTATACTTCTACATGTAAACAGAATCAAATATACTTGTATTCAATGTAAATACACTGTGATATTATAAGTTTTAATTTCTATATGTAAACAGGATCAAATATACTTGTATTCAATGTGAATACACTGTTATATTATGAGTTTATACTTTTACATGTAAACAAAATCAAATATACTGGTATTCAATGTGAATACACTGTTATATTATGAGTTTATACTTCTATATGTAAAGAGAATAAAATATACTTGTATTCAATAAGAATACACTGTTATATTATGAGTTCATACTTCTATATGTAAACAGAATCAAATATACTTGTATTAAATATGAATACACTGTTATATTATGACTTTATACTTCTACATGTAAACAGAATCAAATATACTTGTATTCAATGTGAATACACTGTTATATTATGAGTTTATACTTCTACATGTAAACAGAATCAAATATACTTGTATTCAATGTGAATACACTGTTATATTATGAGTTTATACTTCTACATGTAAACAAAATCAAATATACTAGTATTCAATGTGAATACACTGTGATACCATGAGTTTTAACTTCTATGTGTAAAGAGGATCTAATATACTTGTATTCAATGTGAATACACTGTGATACCATGAGTTTTAACTTCTATATGTGAACAGGATCAAATATACTTGTATTCAATGTGAATACACTGTTATATTATGAGTTTATATTTCTACATGTAAACAAAATCAAATATACTTGTATTCAATGTGAATACACTGTGATACCATGAGTTTTAACTTCTATATGTAAAGAGAATCAAATATACTTGTATTCAATGTGAATACACTGTGATACCATGAGTTTTTACTTCTATTATTAAACAGGATCAAAAATCCATGTATTCAATGTGAATACACTGTTATATTATGAGTTTATACTTCTATATGAAAACAGAATCAAATATACTTGTATTCAATGTGAATACACTGTTATATTATGAGTTTATACTTCTTTATGTAAACGGAAACAAATATGCTTGTATTCAATGTGAATACACTGTTATACCATGAGTTTTAATTTCTATATGTAAACAGGATCAAATATACTTGTATTCAATGTGAATACACTGTTATATTATGAGTTTATACTTCTATATGTAAACAGAATCAAATATACTTGTATTCAATGTGAATACACTGTTATATTATGAATTTATACTTCTACATGTAAACAGAATCAAATATACTTGTTTTCAATGTGAATACACTGTTATATTATGAGTTTATACGTCTACATGTAAAAAGAATCAAATATACTTGTATTCAATGTGAATACAGTGTTATACCATGGTCTAAGATTTGTGAGGTCCCCGAACTGTCGTCTGCTAGGGCTGTTTTTGCTGTTCGTCTGCTATTTCTGCGGACAAATTTTGGGGCACTCGCTAGGGGCGCTGACTGTCCGGATCAGTCATAACATTTCCCTCCAAAACGTTGTTAACAACGAGAAAAGTAGTTGCTTGTCACAGTCTTCTTTTGGACTAAGCCACTCAAAGGTAACAATTCTTATTTATGTTACGTTATCATGTAATGTTTTCATGTTATAGTGGCTTTTAAGTGCGATCATGGTGTGAAAGTTAATTGTTAAAAGTTTGTTTTATTGTTGCATAGGACTCCCACTTTGCTCTCATGTGTGTGGAATGTCATTCATATTTCTCTTTTTTTTTTAGGTTACAGAAGATGCCTAATCGTTGTTTTGTGCCTAATTGCAACTCGGGATTCCCTGGGTCCACTACGACTGAAAAGGTGGCTTTTTTTTCAGCTCCAAGGGATTCTAACCTGCTTCAACGTTGGAACCATGCCATCCCCAGACAAGACAAGAAGCTGCAACCTTCATCCAAAGTTTGTTCTCTTCATTTTGAAGAAAACGATATCATCAAAGGAAGAAATTTTATCTCCAAGGATGGTCAAGCTATCTTTTATCCATTGAAAAATTGATCGTTGAAGACAGATGCATGGCCCCGACTGTTCCCAGGTAAGATTTTGCTTTTGTGGTAGCATTCTGTTTTGGCATTCTGTTTTCTCTTATGTTTTGATTAGATTGTCCAGCCCACTTGAATAAAGCAAGACCTTATTGTGTGGGAGACAGGCAAAGGCAAAGGCTTTGGGAGGCCAAATCTAAAGGCGTATGTACATGCTGATGTCCCCTATTCTTCTCTCGATGCTTTGGCTCGCGGGTCGAATGAACCTCTAGCTTATTCTATTAGGACTCGACTGGCGGTTGGAGGTTGGGATATAGGATAAGGGAAGGAGAGAGAAAGAGAATGGTGAACCTATAAGAAAACGAGGGGATGACGAGGGTTGGCTGAATACAAAAGGTGTGAAAGCTGTAAGATTCAGGATGAGTACAAAATGGGGAAATTACTATACACCTACCTGTCTATCTTTATGTGAATGAATAAGGTGTGCAAAGAAGGAAGGAGGCCTCCCCAAGTGTTATTGCTAGTGACACTTTTCTTATACAAAAGTCCCCCAACACCTACGGTGATCGCAGGTGTGGGCGCTCGCCAACAAGCCGGATGATTGTCCGCATGCTGCGGCAATATAATAATGACTTTGATGTAATGCTAAATGAATGAAATGATGTATAAAAAATTGTTGATTTTGTCTGAACTCGTCTTATGAACCACTTACACTGGCGGTGACTTACCGTTCATTTGCCAACTGGAATTTGATCTCCGTTTACACCCACTCTTACCTGATTGCAAACCTCATCCCTCTCGGATGGAATTTGTATGTACCTCAGTTATTCGTCTTTCGTATGAACCGCATTAACACAAAATCAGCGTCATTAGAAGCTACGGTGTCTCTTTGGACCGTGATGTTGACAACCATATGGGAAAATGGGTCAATTCTGCATATAGCAATGTAAAAATGTAGAAGGACACCTACGTTGGCCGTCTAATCTATATTGAAAATCTATATTGGTATATAGTCGACTTTATAGAAAGAGAGCCATTCAGCTTAGACTGCTGTGTAGTCTCTTCAACCTAATCATAAAGTCGCAAAACTGTGTCGTGAATAAAAGTCTAGACAGTAAACGTACTTAAATCGTTCAGCCGGTTCAAGCCAAATAGGAAAGAAAGCCGACCCAAGTGAAAGTAATAATATATCCCATTTATCCCAAAATATTAAGCTCATAATCAAATACATTTGAATTTAACATGTTCATGTGTAATGATTTCATCATCATCAACTGTAATGTTGGCTTTGTTTTACCATCTACAAACTTATTTGGAGATTAATTCCAAAATCCTAGGAGCAAAATATGTGATAATGACGTCGGCTCCCGCTCGTCACATACAGCATAAAATTTCCATAAGCATGGTGTCCAGGTTGAACGCACCGGCTTTATCGCCATGGTAAAGCATTGCGTATTCTCCCGAAACCTGTGAAAGACACAAGAGTGAAATGAAACGCGAGAAATGCCTGTACATTTTTGTGGCTTCTACCTGATAAATGAACATTGGGTGGTTGGGGTATTTGTCTTTGACCTGACGAACCAAGTCTAGGTAAGCTAATCCTGGCTTAACCATGAGAAAATCCGCTCCTTCAGAAACATCGCGCTCAGCAGCCCGCATAGCCAATCCTGTACTGCTAGACGGAAGCTGATAAGCTCTCCGATCGCCAAAAGCGGGTGCTGATTTGGCCACGTCACGAAAAGATCCGTAGAAACAAGAAGAAAATTTTACGGCATACGAAAGAACAGCTACTCTGCTGGCAAGGCCATTGTCATTCAGAATTCTTTTTATAGCTCCCACTCGACCATCCATCATGTCGGAAGGAGCCACAACTTGGGCACCTAATGATTCAGTTTATTAACATTTAAATCAGAAAATCGAGTTAATTCATTAATTTTTTTATTGCCAAATTTACCTGCTTTGGCATAGGCTAATGCCTGGTTGGCTAATCTTTTCACGCTTGCGGCATTATCAAGGGTTCCGTCTTCGCAAAGAATTCCACAATGCCACAATTCTGTTTAGACTGCATATGCACATGTCAAGAATCCTATACAGATGCCAATAAGTTATTATAAAAGCAATGAGCCTGAATAGCATCAATTTTACCTAATGATTTTAGCATTGATACTAATATTTTTACGTTTGGTTTCTCTTATGTTTTGATTAGATTGTCCAGCCCACTTGAATAAAGCAAGACCTATGAAGAGAAAGGAACCTACGGAGAGGCAAGGGGTGGCCCAAAAGTTGAGAAAAGTGTCAGAACCTGACCAAGATGTACCCCCAGACGACGCCGAGAACGTTGCTGAAAACTGGAAACCAGATCCTATTACAAATGAGGACCAGCCTTGCGATCCTTGGATCCTTTTTAACCCAAAAATGTGTAAAATTCCACCGGCGTGGTACTGGATTACCCCAAGGATGATCCAACGGTATGTATTCTGAATACCGTAAAATAGAAATTGTCAATTTCATTTCGTTTATTTTCACAGGTTTTGATTTGTATGCAGTTAAACGTAAAAACCAGAACAAAGTCGTTACAATTTCGGGACAAGACTGTCTACCTCTGCCTAAACTGCAAAGTTTTCGGTAGCACTCTTCTGGACTCGCTTCATGAAAACGAAACCTTGGCTCAGCAATTCGAAAGAGTCATCAGGGATTTTGATGAGGCGCAGATCTGCCCAGGAGTGACCGAAGAAAAGTTTAGGAAGATCAAGTTTTGTGCAGGCGCTTTCTTACAAGAAGAAGTCTGGCGATCGGTGGACTGCAAATTAGTGTATAATGGGACGGACCAGGAATGCTGTGCAGACTGTTATACCATTAAGCGAGCACTTGGCAGATTAATGAGTAAATCATTATCGACAATGTCAGATGAAGATAAGCTGCAAAAACTAAAGAACGACTACAGGCTGGCTATGAAAAGATTGACCGAAAAAGTGAGAAGATCCAGGTAACGATAATTCTTTTGTAAATAAAAATGGTTACTACGGTCACTCTTGTATGTTCTTTCTTTCTCACATACTGTGTCTAACCTTCGGCTTTTCTCTTCTCTTTAGAAAATGGAAAAGGAGATCGCTTCAATGGAGGCCCAAGAACACATGTTTAAACTGGAAAAATCGATAATGACTAGCGAGTTAAAGATGAAGCAAGCAATAATTGATTCTCAGGCGTTAGAGATGCTGAAGCTCCGTCAGGAATTCGCGCAGAAAGCAAGTGATGTGCAACAAAACGATAGCACGCTTAAAGCGATCCTTAATGGACTTAATTCAAAGGTATTCGAGTAGGAAGCTGTTAAAATGGTTTCAGTGTTCAAGCTCAAAAATCGTAAGAGTCAGATCTTACTTTCAAGAAAGTGTTTTTTATGGAATCATGTTTCGATGTGACTATTAATAACTTAAGAAAAGTGCCAGTATGAGGGTACCTTTTCATGACCTACTCGTATACCTTGCATGATCTTCTTTATACCTTTCACGACCACATATGGTCATGATATATGTAGATATTTCTACATATATCGTGATATATGTAGATATTTCTACATATATCAATGATGATCTGATCTGATGATCTGATCAAAATCAATACACCTTTTTGGGCTACTTTGATTTTTCTTGATCGTTTTTAGGAACGACTTGTCGTGAGGATGATTATTGATAAGGCGAACTGCAAACACGGAAATGGTATGAGGTATGACGCAGAATGGATCATGGAGTGCCTCCTTCTGCGGATCAAAAGCCCTAGAGCCTACAAACACCTCTGTTCAAACACCCTGCTTCCTTTGCCTTGCCTGGATACTATCCGCAGGTTGCTCAGCTCGATGCCAGTGTCATTCGGATTCAATGAAGAAGCCCTTTCATCAATAAAGCGGACGTTGTCATCCCTGGATCTTGGTTTCAGAAGAGGATCTTTGGTATGGGACGAGATGTCCATAACAAAATCTGTCAAATACGACCCGCAGAAGATGGGATTTGAAGGGTTTGTCGATTATGGCACTGGTGATGTAAATCAAGATGTAGTGGGGATCGAAGAGCAACTAGCAGACCATTGCCTTTTATTCATTTTCCGACCATATCGTTCACCGTGGGTACAGCCTATCGCTGTTTTTGCCACGAAGGGCGCAGCACCAGGACACGTGATCTACCGTTTACTCGTAAAAGCAATTGTTGCCTTAGAAGCGGTAGGAGCTAGAGTGAATTCCGTCACGTGTGACGGAGCGCAGCCAAATAAGTCAGCTTGGTCAGTATGTGGAATTAGTGGGTCGCCGGATAAAGACGGAAACATCTCGTGCTCAATACAGCACCCTACGGCAAAGGAACCTAGAAGAAAGATATGGTTCCTACAAGACGTTCCGCACCTCTACAAATGCGTGCGGAATCACATATTCACCCGCCGCAAAGTTGTGAAGCCACGCCTGGAAAAAATCATGAATAGTCCTACTGAGAAGGTGACCAAACGTACTAAGACTAACTCGGCCAATAAACTTGTTCCATGGAAAACAAGTTTTACACTCGAAAAAATACAGGTATTTAATCAAGTGACGCACTTTATGCAAACATAATAAGCTGATATATTTTATGATCTGAAGTTCAAGGGTAAGCAAGTTTCGCACAAAGACTTCGTTCTCCTCTTTGAAACAGACAACGCAAAGAGAGGGGGAATGAGTATAGCTTACAAGCTAAGACATGAGCATATTTATTCAAATGCTTTCCAAAAGATGAACGTAAAGCTCATGTCACAGGTAGCAAAGAAATAACTGTATCCTAAGTGCTTTTAATATAACTTTTCTTATATTTAGGTGTTTTCCCATTCTGTTGCCAAAGCATTTGATTTTTACAGATCGAAGAATCCAGCTACAATGGATGCTTTCCGTCACACTGAAGCAACCCAAGAGCTTGTGCAATTGCTGAACAACTCATTTGATACCATGAATGGTAGACATTTTGGAGAGCGAATCTGGTCGGGCAACTGGCAGAGACACAAGAAGAATTTGACAGACCTCCTCGACGCTTTAAATGATACTGAGGCCCATTCAAAGGCTTCTAAAGAAAATTTCAGGCCCTTTCTTTCGGATACCAGTTTGAAGGCAATGCGTGTCACCGTTAATAGCACCATCCAGTTGGCTGAGTTTCTTCTCGGGGATGCAATTACAACTATGTCCTTACCGGGAAGTTTAATCAGGATTGTATCGAGGTAGGATTCTCCTTTATGTCTTAATCGTAGCCTTATTGCTGTATTTTTAAAATTATCTTTTCTTTTAGAGATTTTTTGGCATTGTTCGGTCGTGCGGAGGTGGCCAGGAAGCCCCTACGGCCTCTTCTTTTCTACGGATTTATCGGATGCTGTCAATTTATGTACCGGTCCGCAATGCGCTTCATCGTGTAGATGGAAATTGTGACGATAACGAAAGGATGCACGTCCTAACAAGTTATAAGGATTGCATGCTACAGAGCTTTCGTGAAAATGTCAAGCAAGCTAAAGACATCCGGAAGAGCCTTAGGGATGAGTTGTTGAAAGGGTTGATGTATTCAAATGAGTGCCAAAAGAAGGCACCAAACGTGGACCTTGATATTGTCCAGTCGAATGCTACGTATTACTTGTGTGGCTACCTCCTTCACTCTCGAGCAGAGCAAATCAATTGCAATATGTGTCTAGCTTTACTCTCCACGGAAGAAAACGAGCTACCGAGCGATTTCTACGCTTCCCATATAACTAGTCTGAAAAGCAAAAGTTTCCTGCGTTTTGCTTCTCTTGGTATGTTTTTTACATTTGCGAAAGTTGAACAAATTGTTCAAAATCATTTTCTCTCTGAACAAGCCTACATGAGAGATTCCTTCTACCAGGTCATCCGTGATGTTGCGTGCGACGGCCTGGTTTTGCCAAAAATTTGTTGTGAAGATCATCGCACGGAAATGGTTCCTTTTTTAATATTCGAATACATAGAAATCCGATATCACATGGAAGCCAAACGTTTAAAAAATGAGATTAGTCAGAAATTAAAAGAAGAGCAGCATAAGCTGCGCAAACTGTCTAAAATGGTAAATTAATTTGTATTAATGTATATTAATGTTTGAAATACAAAGAGGAATTGATTCAAGTTTCTTTTTTTGTTTTGTAATTTTTAATCATCAATAAAACAGCGTAGAAAAACTCAAAAGCGACTATTTTCCCCATTGTTCACAACGTTTTGGAGGGAAATGTTATGACTGATCCGGACAGTCAGCGCCCCTAGCGAGTGCCCCAAAATTTGTCCGCGAAAATAGCAGACGAAACAGCTAGCAGACGACAGTTCGGGGACCTCCCAAATCTTAGACCATGGTTATACCATGAGTTTTTACTTCTATATGTAAACAGGATCAAATATACTTGTATTCAATATGAATACACTGTTATATTATGAGTTTATACTTCTACATGTAAACAAAATCAAATATACTTGTATTCAATGTGAATACACTGTGATACCATGAGTTTTAACTTCCATATGTAAACAGGATCAAATATACTTGTATTCAATGTGAATACACTGTGATACCATGAGTTTTAATTTCTATATGTAAACAGGATCCAATATACTTGTATTCAATGTGAATACACTGTTAATGTTATGAGTTTATACTTCTACATGTAAACAGAATCAAATATACTTGTATTCAATGTGAATAAACTGTGATACCATGAGTTTATACTTCTACATGTAAACAGAATCAAACATACTTGTATTCAATGTGAATACACTTTGATACCATGAGTTGTAATTTCTATATGTAAACAGGATCAAATATACTTGTATTCAATGTGAATACACTGTTATATTATGAGTTTATACTTCTTTATGTAAACAGAATCAAATATACTTGTATTCAATGTTAATACACTGTTATACCATGAGTTTTAATTTCTATATGTAAACAGGATCAAATATACTTGTATTCAATTTGAATACACTGTTATATTATGAGTTTTTACTTCTATATGTAAACAGGATCAAATATACTTGTATTCAATGTGAATACACTGTTATATTATGAGTTTATATTTCTACATGTAAACAAAATCAAATATACTTGTATTCAATGTGAATACACTGTTATATTATGAGTTTATACGTCTACATGTAAAAAGAATCAAATATACTTGTATTCAATGTGAATACAGTGTTATACCATGAGTTTTTACTTCTATATGTAAACAGGATCAAATATACTTGTATTCAATGTGAATACACTGTTATATTATGAGTTTATACTTCTTTATGTAAACAGAATCAAATATGCTTGTATTCAATGTGAATACACTGTGAAAATATGAGTTTTAACTTCTATATGTAAAGAGAATCAAATATACTTGTATTCAATGTGAATACACTGTGATACCATAAGTTTTTACTTGTATATTTAAACAGGATCAAAAATCTTTGTATTCAATGTGAATACACTGTTATATTATGAGTTTATACTTCTACATGTAAACAAAATCAAATATACTTGTATTCAATGTGAATACACTGTGATACCATGAGTTTTAACTTCCATATGTAAACAGGATCAAATATACTTGTATTCAATGTGAATACACTGTGATACCATGAGTTTTAATTTCTATATGTAAACAGGATCAAATATACTTGTATTCAATGTGAATACACTGTTATATTATGAGTTTATACTTCTACATGTAAACAGAATCAAATATACTTGTATTCAATGTGAATACACTGTGATACCATGAGTTTTTACTTCTATATGTAAAGAGGATCAAATATACTTGTATTCAATGTGAATACACTTTGATACCACGAGTTTTAACTTCTATATTGAAACAGGATCAAATATACTTGTATTCAATGTGAATACACTGTTATATTATGAGTTTATACTTCTACATGTAAACAGAATCAAATATACTTGTATTCAATGTGAATACACTGTTATATTTTGAGTTTATACTTCTACATGTAAACAGAATAAATATACTTGTATTCAATGTGAATACACTGTTATATTATGAGTTTATACTTCTACATGTAAACAGAATCAAACATACTTGTATTCAATGTGAATACACTGTGATACCATGAGTTTTAATTTCTATTTGTAAACAGGATCAAATATACTTGTATTCAATGTGAATACACTGTTATATTATGAGTTTATACTTCTTTATGTAAACAGAATCAAATATACTTGTATTCAATGTTAATACACTGTTATACCATGAGTTTTAATTTCTATATGTAAACAGGATCAAATATACTTGTATTCAATTTGAATACACTGTTATATTATGAGTTTATACTTCTACATGTAAACAGAATCAAATATACTTGTATTCAATGTGAATACAGTGTTATACCATGAGTTTTTACTTCTATATGTAAACAGGATCAAATATACTTGTATTCTATGTGAATACACTGTTATATTATGAGTTTATACTTCTATATGTAAACAGGATCAAATATACTTGTATTCAATGTGAATACACTGTTATATTATGAGTTTATACTTATACATGTAAACAAAATCAAATATACTTGTATTTAATATGAATACACTGTTATACTATGAGTTTATATTTCTACATGTAAACAAAATCAAATATACTTGTATTCAATGTGAATACACTGTGATACCATGAGTTTTAACTTCTATATGTAAAGAGAATCAAATTTACTTGTATTCAATGTGAATACACTGTGATACCATGAGTTTTTACTTCTATTATTAAACAGGATCAAAAATCCTTGTATTCAATGTGAATACACTGTTATATTATGAGTTTATACTTCTATATGAAAACAGAATCAAATATACTTGTATTCAATGTGAATACACTGTTATATTATGAGTTTATACTTATACATGTAACCAAAATCAAATATACTTGTATTTAATATGAATACACTGTTATACTATGAGTTTATACTTCTATATGTAAACAGAATCAAATATACTTGTATTCAATGTGAATACACTGTTATATTATGAGTTTATACTTCTTTATGTAAACAGAATCAAATATGCTTGTATTCAATGTGAATACACTGTTATACCATGAAATTTAATTTCTATATGTAAACAGGATCAAATATACTTGTATTCAATGTGAATACACTGTTATATTATGAGTTTATACTTCTACATATAAACAGAATCAAATATACTGGTATTCAATGTGAATACACTGTGATACCATGAGTTTTAACTTTTATATGTAAACAGCATCAAATAAACTTGTATTCAATGTGAATACACTGTTATTACATGAGTTTTTACTTCTATATATAACAGGATCAAATATACTTGTATTCAATGTGAATACACTGTTATATTATGAGTTTATACTTCTACATGTAAACAGAATCAAATATTCTTGTATTCAATGTGAATACACTGTTATACCACGAGTTTTTACTTCTATATGTAAACAGGATCAACTATACTTGTATTCAATGTGAATGCACTGTTATATTAAGAGTATATACTTCTACATGTAAACAGAATTAAATATACCTGTATTCAATGTGAATACACTGTGATACCATGAGTTTTAACTTCTATATGTAAACAGGATCAAATATACTTGTATTCAATGTGAATACACTGTGATACCATGAGTTTTTACTTCTATATGTAAGCAGGATCAAATATACTTGTATTGAATGTGAATACACTGTTTTATTATGAGTTTATACTTCTACATGTAAACAGAATCAAATATACTTGTATTCAATTTGAATACACTGTTATATCATGAGTTTTTTATTCTATATGTAAACAGGATCAAATATACTTGTATTCAATGTGAATACACTGTTATATTATTAGTTTATACTTCTACATGTAAACACAATCAAATATACTTGTATTCAATGTGAATACACTGTTATATTATGAGTTTATACTTCTACATGTAAACAGAATCAAATATACCTGAATTCAATATGAATACACTGTGATACCATGAGTTTTAACTTCTATATGTAAACAGGATCAAACTTACTTGTATTCAATGTGAATACACTGTGATACAATGAGTTTTTACTTCTATATGTAAGCAGGATCAAATATACTTGTATTGAATGTGAATACACTGTTTTATTATGAGTTTATACTTCTAAATGTAAACAGAATCAAATATACTTGTATTCAATTTGAATACACTGTTATATCATGAGTTTTTTATTCTATATGTAAACAGGATCAAATATACTTGTATTCAATGTGAATACACTGTTATATTATGAGTTTATACTTCTACATGTAAACAGAATCAAATATACATGTATTCAATGTGAATACACTGTTATACCATGAGTTTTTACTTCTATATGTAAACCGCATCAAATATACTTGTATTCAATGTGAATACACTGTTATATTATGAGTTTATACTTCTACATGTAAACAGAATCAAATATACTTGTATTTAATGTGAATACACTGTGATACCATGAGTTTTAACTTTTATATGTAAACAGCATCAAATAAACTTGTATTCAATGTGAATACACTGTTATTTCATGAGTTTTTACTTCTATATATAACAGGATCAAATATACTTGTATTCAATGTGAATACACTGTTATATTATGAGTTTATACTTTTACATTTAAACAGAATCAAATATACTTGTATTCACTGTGAATACACTGTTATATTATGAGTTTATACTTGTACATTTAAACAGAATCAAATATTCTTGTATTCAATGTAAATACACTGTTATATTGTGAGTTCATACTTCTACATGTAAACAGAATCAAATATACTTGTATTTAATGTGAATACACTTTTATACCATGAGTTTTTACTCCTATATGTAAACAGGATCAAAAATACTTGTATTCAATGTGAATACACTTTTTTATTATGAGTTTATACTTCTACATGTAAACAGAATTTAATATAATTGTATTCAATGTGAATACACTGTTATACCATGAGTTTTCACTTCTATAAGTAAACAGGATCAAATATACTTGTATTCAATGTGAATACACTGTTATATTATGAGTTAATACTTCTACATGTAAACAGAATCAAATTTACTTGTATTCAATGTGAATACACTGTTATAACATGAGTTTTTACTTCCATATGTAAACAGGATCAAATATACTTGTATTCAATGGGAATACACTGTTATATTATGAGTTTATACTTCTACATTTAAACAGAATCAAATATACTTGTATTCAATGTGAATACACTGTTATACCACGAGTTTTTACTTCTATATGTAAACAGGATCAACTATACTTGTATTCAATTTGAATACACTGTTATATCATGAGTTTTTTATTCTATATGTAAACAGGATCAAATATACTTGTATTCAATGTGAATACACTGTTATATTATGAGTTTATACTTCTACATGTAAACAGAATCAAATATACTTGTATTCAATGTGAATACACTGTTATACCATTAGTTTTTACTTCTATATGTAAACAGGATCAAATATACTTGTATTTAATGTGAGTACACTGTTGTATAATGAGTTTATACTTCTACATGTAAACAGAATAAAATATACTTGTATTTAATGTGAATACACTGTGATACAATGAGTTTTAACTTTTATATGTAAACAGGATCAAATAAACTTGTATTCAATGTGAATACACTGTTATACCATGAGTTTTTACTTCTATATATAACAGGATCAAATATACTTGTATTCAATGTGAATACACTGTTATATTGTGAGTTTATACTTCTACATGTAAACAGAATCAAATATACTTGTATTCAATGTGAATACACTGTTATACCATGAGTTTTTACTCCTATATGTAAACAGTATCAAATATACTTGTATTCAATGTGAATACACTGTTATATTATGAGTTTATACTTCTACATGTAAACAGAATCAAATATACTTGTATTCAATGTGAATACACTGTTATACCACGTGTTTTTACTTCTATATGTAAACAGGATCAAATATATTTGTATTCAATGTGAATACACTGTTATATGATGAGTTTATACTTCTACATAAAAAAAGAATCAAATATACTTGTATTCAATGTGAATACACTGTTATACCATGAGTTTTCACTTTCATATGTAAACAGGATAAAATATAATTGTATTCAATGTGAATACTCTGTTATACCATGAGTTTTTTCTTCTATATGTAAACAGGATCAAATATACTTGTATTCAATGTGAATACACTGTTATATTATGAGTTTATACTTCTATATGTAAACAGGATCAAATATACTTGTATTCAATGTGAATACACTGTTATACCATGAGTTTTTACTTCTTTATGTAAACTACATGGAATATTCTTGTATTCAATGTGAATACACTGTTACACCATGAGTTTTTACTTCTATATGTGAACTGCATGGAATATACTTGTATTCAATGTGAATACACTGTTATACCATGAGTTTTTACTTCTATATGTAAACTGCATGGAATATACTTGTATTCAATGTGAATACACTGTTATACAATGAGTTTTTACTTCTATATGTAAACTGCATGGAATATACTTGTATTCAATGTCAAAACACTGTTATACCATGAGTTTTTACTTCTATATGTAAACTGCATGGAATAAACTTGTATTCAATGTGAATACACTGTTATACCATGAGTCTATACTACTATATGTAAACAGCATCAAATATACTTGTATTCAATATGAATACACTGTTATACCATGAGTTTTTACTTCTATATGTGAACAGCATCAAATATACTTGTATTCAATGTGAATACACTGTTATACCATGAGTTTTTACTTCTATATGTAAACTGCATGTAATATACTTGTATTCAATGTGAATACACTGTTATACCATGAGTTTTTACTTCAATATGTAAACAGGATCAAATATACTTGAATTCACATATTAACATTGAATTCAAGTATATTTGATTCTGTTTACATTAAGAAGTATAAACTCATAATATAACAGTGTTTTCACATTGAATACAAGTATATTTGATCCTGTTTACATATAGAAGTAAAAACTCATGGTATAACAGTGAATTCATATTGAATACAAGTATATTTGATTCTGTTTACATGTAGAAGTTTAAACTCATAATATAACAGTGTAATCACATTGAATACAAGTATATTTGATCCTGTTTACATATAGAAGTTAAAACTCATGGATTCACATTGTATTCACATTGAATACAAGTATATTTGATCCTGTTTACTTATAGTAGTTAAAACTCATGGTATATTAGTGTATTCACATTGAATACAAGTATATTTGATTCTGTTTACATGTAGAAGTATAAAGTCATAATATAACAGTGTATTCACATTGAATACAAGTATATTTGATCTTATTTACATATAGAAGTAAAAACTCATTGTATAGCAGTGTATTCACATTGAATACAAGTATATTTGATTCTGTTTACATGTAGAAGTATAAACTCATAATATAACAGTGTATTCACATTGAATACAAGTATATTTGATCCTGTTTACATATAGAAGTAAAAACTCATGGTATAACAGTTTAATCACATTGAATACAAGTATATTTGATTCTGTTTACATGTAGAAGTATAAACTCATGGTATAAGAGTTTATTTACATTAAATACAAGTATATTTGATCTTGTTTAATAAAGAAGTATAAACTCATGGTATAGCAGTGTATTCACATTGAATACAAGTTTATTTGATTCTGTTTACATGTAGAAGTTTAAACTCATAATATAACAGTGTATTCACATTGAATACAAGTATATTTGATCCTGTTTACATATAGAAGTAAAAACTCATGGTGTAACAGTGTATTCACATTGAATACAAGTATATTTGATTCTGTTTACATGTAGAAGTATAAACTCAAAATATAACAGTGTATTCACATTGAATACAAGTATATTTGATCCTGTTTACATATAGAAGTAAAAACTCATGGTATAACAGTGCATTCACATTGAATACAAATATATTTGAATCTCTTTACATGAAGAAGTATAAACTCATGGTATAACAGTGTATTCACATTGAATACAAGTATATTTGATTCTGTTTACATGTAGAAGTATAAACTCATGGTATATCAGTGTATTCACATTGAATACAAGTATATTTGATTCTGTTTACATGTAGAAGTATAAAATCATAATATAACAGTGTATTCACATTGAATACAAGTATATTTGATTCTGTTTACATGTAGAAGTATAAACTCGTGGTATAACAGTGTTTTCACATTGAATACAAGTATATTTGATTCTGTTTACATGTAGAAGTATAAACTCATAATACAGTCATGCTTGCAAGTTTCTTTAGCAGGCAAATGGGTTTATATCCTTTCATTTTGTTTGGACGGAAGGGATACTATGTTGCCTACCATACCCTCGTTTTCTTTCAAATCTTCTCTTCCTCTACGTTTCAGTTAACTTTCCTACTTTTAATGTTGCACCTTTTTCGCAGGTTGAAAAGAAAGAGAAATAGGAATAGCATAAAGGGGTACGGTAGGCACCAAACTATGCCCTCCATAAAAAAGAAATAGAAGGATATAGACCCATTTTCCTACTAAAGAAACTTCGACGCATGACTGTATAACAGTGTATTCACATTAAATACAAGTATATTTGATCCTGTTTACATATAGAAGAAAAAACTCATGGTATCACAGTGTATTCACATTGAATACAAGTATATTTGATCCTGCTTACATATAGAAGTATAAACTCATGGTATAACAGTGTATTCACATTGAATACAAGTATATTTGATTTTGTTTATATGTAGAAGAATAAACTCATAATATAGTAGTGTATTCACATTGAATACAAGTATATTTGATTCTGTTTACATGTAGAAGTATAAACTCATAATATAACAGTGTATTCACATTGAATACAAGTATATTGGATCCTGTTTACATATGGAGGTTAAAACTCATGGTATCACAGTCTATTCACATTGAATACAAGTATATTTGATCCTGTTTACATATAGAAGTTAAAACTCATAGTATCTCAGTGTATTCACATTGAATACAGGTATATTTTATTCTGTTTACATGTAGAAGTATTAAGTCATAATATGACAGTGTATTCACATTGAATACTAGTATATTTGATTCAGTTTACATGTGGAAGTATAAACTCATAATATAACAGTGTATTCACATTGAATACAAGTATATTTGATTCTGTTTACATGTAGAAGTATAATTTCATAATATAACAGTGTATTCACATTGAATACAAGTATTTTTGATCCTGTTTACATATGGAGGTTAAAACTCATGGTATCACAGTGTATTCACATTGAATACAAGTATATTTGATCCTGTTTACATATAGAAGTTAAAACTCATAGTATCACAGTGTATTCACATTGAATACACGTATATTTTATTCTGTTTACATGTAAAAAAATAAACTCATAATATAACAGTGTATTCACATTGAATACAAGTATATTTGATTCTGTTTACATGTAGAAGTATAAACTCATGGTATAACAGTGCATTCACATTGAATACAAGTATATTTGATTCTGTTTACATGTAGAAGTATAAACTCATAATATAACAGTGTATTCACATTGAATACAAGTATATTTGATTCTGTTTACATGTAGAAGTATAATTTCATAATATAACAGTGTATTCACATTGAATACAAGTATTTTTGATCCTGTTTACATATAGAAATAAAAACTCATGGTATAACAGTTTATTCACATTGAATACTGGTATATTTGATTCTGTTTACATGTAGAAGTATAAATTCATAATATATCAGTGTATTCACATTGAATACAAGTATATTTGATCCTGCTTACACATAGAAGTAAAAACTCATGGTATAACAGTGTATTCACATTGAATACAAGTATATTTGATTTTGTTTATAAGTAGATGTATAAATTCATAATATATCAGTGTATTTACATTGAATACAAGTATATTTGATTTTGTTTACATGTAGAAGAATAAACTCATAATATAACAGTGTATTCACATTGAATACAAGTATATTTGATCCGGTTTACATATAGAGAAGTAGTAAAACTCATGGTATCACAGTGTATTCACATTGAATACAAGTATATTTGATCCTGTTTACATATAGAAGTTAAAACTCATAGAATCAAAGTGGATTCACATTGAATAGAGATATATTTTATTCTTTTTACATGTAGAAGAATAAACTCATAATATAGCAGTGTATTCACATTGAATACAAGTATATTTGATTCTGTTTACATGTAGAAGTATAAACTCATAATATAACAGTGTATTCACATTGAATACAAGTATATTTGATCCTGTTTACATATGGAGGTTAAAACTCATGGCATCACAGTGTATTCACATTGAATACAAGTATATTTGATCATGTTTACATATAGAAGTTAAAACTCATAGTATCTCAGTGTATTCACATTGAATACAGGTATATTTTATTCTGTTTACATGTAGAAGTATAAAGTCATAATATAACAGTGTATTCACATTGAATACTAGTATATTTGATTCTGTTTACATGTAGAAGTATAAACTCATAATATAACAGTGTATTCACATTGAATACAAGTATATTTGATCCTGTTTACATACGGAGGTTAAAACTCATGGTATCACAGTGTATTCACATTGAATACAAGTATATTTGATCCTGTTTACATATAGAAGTAAAAACTCATGGTATCACAGTGTATTCACATTGAATACAAGTATATTTGATCCTGTTTACATATAGAAGTTAAAACTCATAGAATCAAAGTGGATTCACATTGAATAGAGATATATTTTATTCTGTTTACATGTAGAAGAATAAACTCATAATATTGTTACACTTGGGGGTGATGTGTAACACGAGTGTATTAGGACGTCCACACGGTAAGACGTCAAGTAAGAACATTGCATTCAAGAGACACTACACCGCCTATTTATGGTAGGTGAACAGCAAGGTTGAATCATCGAGTGCTTTCGCCCTTGCTGTCTCTACGAACAATCGAAATAACCCGTATGACTTATTACTGAGCAAGGTCGGTTGTACGAGTACATCCGCCCTTGCTTGTTTCTACAAAAGAAGAAGATACCCTTAACCATTTACTACAAAGCAAGGCCGAACGTTCGAGTGCATTCGCCCTTGCTTGTTTCCCGAAGCGTTAGAGAAGGTGCAAGCGTCCTGTGATGCTACCGCAACATTCAGACAAAACAAGGTCGAATGCACTCGTACATTCGCCCTTGCTTGTTTCCAAGAAGGAGGTGAGTGTGGGGTGTGTCTCACGCGTATGTCACGTGATCTCCACGTGACAGATCCCCCCTCGTGAAGGCGGTCGCCCCCGACTGCTTGATAAAAATAAAACCCCAGAACGGTAACCCCAAAAAGTATTAAAACCCTAAATCAGCAAACCCAACACACCAAAATAAAGAACAAACAAAAAATCCCGAAAACAAAAAATTCCAAACGAACACCCCAAAAGAAGCATTCAAAAAAAAGGAAATGTCGTGTCAAACCTCCGCCACCTGTTCGAGGTGCGGTAGGAAGTGATCGTCTTGAACATCTAATTGTTCGTGGGCCCTCATACGGCCTCTCAGCCAAACAATTTGGTAACTGAGATAAGTTGTTGCCACCACTAGTAATAGTAACATGATCAGAAGTTCAAACGGATATCTTGGCTCCGACCGCTGAAATTCTTCGGTCGTCTTCTTCATTAACTCTTGAATCTGGAATCCTGTCATTTCAGACGACGCACGAGCGCCGTCGTTTCGGCGCAGTAGGTCGCTGATGAAATTAATTGATGTGGCATTCGCCTTCGGGAGCTCAATGATGGCGACCGATTTGAACGTTGTTACATTAAACCCCACTGCGGCCAGCGTGGGTGCCACCAGAGGATCTAACGAGGCCTCCAATCGTCCGTCTAAACTGGCGGGGAAGACCCAGTCTTCCGTTCGAGCCGTACATCCAGGAGGGACATCAAAAATCCCAAACGGAGGCAGCAACAGTGATTGCGGGGGCCCCTTGGCTGCTACCGATCGGACATGAGAACACCACCTCATGAGCTGTAACGGCTGAGAACACCCAGCGATTCTCTCCAAGATAAGCTACTTCGGATCCTTTCCATTCTTTAAATTGTTGTCTGCATTGCGTTAGCTTACGGTTGGCGTCATTGGTGAATAACGAAATCGCACAGGATTTCCGTGCTCCCCGTTTTCCTAAACCTGTATGAAAATTACAAATTAATCGTTCCAATTGTTTGCAACCCCGAACGTCGGCAGTCGAAAGTTCAATAAAAGTCTCCAAATCTGTGGAAACGGCCAGAAAATTCGGTAGGTCCCCGATCGCCACTCCATGGGTGCCATTGTCTGTTGCTCGTGGTAAACTGAAAATTTCAAACAGGGTATACTGCTGTGCGTGATCGTAGATCGGAATTTTGATAAAGAGACGAAAACGTCCCTCCACCGCTGCCACCGTCACCATAGCTTCACGATAGGTCACCCATAATTCTTCACTCGATACTGCCCAACCTAAGGGTAGTTGTCGATTAACTGCTTTCAACACCGAAGCCATTTGAGCAGGTGGAAATATCTGAGGCGCTAATCGGCCGTTTGCCAAGAGGGCCAACCCTTCGTCAAGAGCGTCTGCCAAGTCTCGAAGCCACTGCAGGCTCGCTTCCATCGACTCGAATGCTGTGTCTAGATTGATGAAAAAATCGAAATACTCGATCATGTAAGCTTGACGCTCTGCCATTCGTCCAAGCAAATTTTTGTAATTCTTTGTTAGTTCCGCCGTTTGCCCTTCCAATTCCTGGATCAGCTTGGTATTTGTCCGGATCTCCCAAAGTGATTCGTTCACTACAGTTGCCTGCTGGTCCATCAAATGGACTATTTCATTTTCCCGGTGTGTAAGGCCGGTGATCTTCTTATTCAATCCAGCGAGATCAGCCTGGGTGGCTACTCCGAACAGCCACTTTAACGCTGATCCGCCGCCATCGATCACCGCTCGACGTTGTTTGGAAGGAGAACCAATGGCGTCCCGAAAAGTTGCTAGTCGATGTTCGGATTGATTTAATTCACGTTCAAACCAATGACACTTGACATCAAGTTTTTTGGCCGCCGATGCACCTTGTTGATTTCCTGTTTTACGGCATTTAACGGCCATGTCCGCGTACTCCTTCAGCCTCACTTTCAATGTTTGAACCACTGCCTCTGCCGGTCGTATATCGAGGTCTGTTATGACTGTCCAGAATGATTCTCCGAACGCGACACCTGGCTTTTCATTGAAAATCACGGTGTCTCGGACAAGCAACGCCTCTACATTGACTGACCCGAGAAAGGCCAATACACAAATTGTGTAAGGCAGCAACAAAGCGAGGTAACGATTCGGTCGACCAGCTCGACGAGCCGGCTGCATCCTTGTGGGTAGGCGGGCCGGCCTGCTTGCTGTCTCTGGCTGACGAACTCCCCCAGATGACGGTACTGGATGGACGCTGTTGTCGGATAAAACTGCAGCCCTCTCACCGTGGTTTCCATTATCCGTACCCGTCTCCCGATGAATCCTCACAGGTGGTTGAGGGGCGTTTGGTAGAGGTGTCTCACGTGTCGCCTCTGTGGATTCCGTATTCAAATTTGGACCTCGTTCGACCAAGTCGTGAAAAAGTTTCATCTTTATGACGTGCACAATCTCCGATTTTCTTGATCCGGAACTTAACTTCACTTCGTAGTTCACGGGAGTTGTCTGTCGGATCACTTTGAACGGTCCTTGCCAGCGATGAAGCAATTTTTCTGCTCGTTTTACTTTTCGAAAGGGTTTGTACACCAGGACTTGATCTCCTACTTGAAATTGAAGCTCTCTGTGGCGACTGTCATACTCTCGTCGCTGGTTGTCCTGGGCGACTCCCAATCGCGTGTGCACCAATGCTCGAGCCTTCGCCAATTCGGTCACAACCTGGGTTGCATAATCCGGAGCCGTTCCCGACGTAACCAGCCGAGGGTTGGCATCCGCACCTAATTCCAAATCAATAGGTAACATTGGTTCACGCCCGTAAAGCAAAAAAATGGTGAATATCCCGTAGATTCCTGCCGCGCCGTGTTGTAAGCAAAACACACGTAAGGTAATGCCTCGTCCCAGTCTCTATGGTCCGCGCTGACATACATTGAGAGCATAGCCGCCAAGGTGTGATTCATTCGCTCAACCAATCCGTTTGCCTGTGGATGGTAACTTGACGTTGTCTTGTGGTTGGTTCCAAGATTCTTCATGACTTCTTGGGTAAGCTCAGCTATAAAACATTTCCCTTGATCCGAAATGATGGATTCCGGTGCTCCATGACGCAGCACAATTTGTTCAACGAAAAATGTTGCCACCATATCCGCCTTTCCGTTGGGCATGGCCCGTAGTTCCACCCACTTCGTTAAGTAGTCAACAGCAACGATGATCATCTTATTTCCGGTGTTGGACATAGGAAACGGACCTAAGAGGTCGATTCCCACCTTTTGAAATGGACGTGCCACCTGAATACACTGCAGGAAACCGGCTGGCCGTTTGTTCACTCCTTTTCGACCCTGGCAATTAGGACATGATTGCACATAATTCGTAACATCAATCGCCAAACGCTCCCAAAAGAATCGATTAGCAATTTTCGTTAGGGTGCGTCGAACTCCCATATGCCCTGATATCAAGTCGTCATGGTATGCCTTTACGACGCGTTCCCGAAAGGAACGTGGGACGCACAGGCGACGATACTGTTTACCGTTTTTAATGGTCTGTAAGCATAGTCGCCCATTGAATAGACAGAAGTTTTTTAACGTTGCACGACCTGCTTCCAACTGGTCCATCAGACGACGCCACCGCGGGACCCGACGCTGCTCCGCAACGAATTCTTCCTCCGGTCCAAAATCCACCGATCTGCCACTCCCCACAAGTCCAATGGCCACACAGCGATCTTCTTCTTGGTCTTCGGTCACGGGTAAAGGGCATCGCGAGAGGCAATCTGCGTTGTCATGGAGTTTTCCGCTTCTATACCGGATTTCGATGTCATACTCCTGTATCGACAAGCTCCAACGGGCTAGCCGTCCAGCGAGATCTCGTTTGGTTAACAACCAACACAGCGCCTGGTGGTCTGTAACTACCACGATCTTGCATCCCCATACATAACCTTTAAATTTTTTTAAGGCCCAAACCAAGGCCAGGCATTCTTTCTCGGTGATGCTGTAGTTTATTTCGGAGCTGCTTAACAGGCGGCTGGCATAGGCCAACGGATGTTCTTGCCCTTCCACTCGTTGTGCCAATACCGCACCAATACCGTAGCCACAGGCATCGGGAATGATTTCCATTGGTAGGTCATAATTCGGATGAGCCAGGACTGGGGCTGCAAGCAGCGCTTGCTTCAGTGTGTTGAAGCTGGACTCCTGGTCAGGACCCCAATCAAACACTGCATCCTTTTTGGTTAACAAAATTAACGGGCGTGCAATTATAGAAAAATCTTTGATGTGTGGACGATAATAAGAGCACAGGCCAAGATAGCTCTGTACTTTCTTCACTTTAAGAGCCACCGTCTTTCCTTCGTTGCACGGTGGGAACTCCTTTACCGCTGCTAATTTGTCCGGGTCTGGACGAATACCATCCGCATCCACTACATGACCTAATACTTTCAAACTGGTTTCCGCAAAATGACATTTGGACACCTTCAACTTAAGGCCCGCTTTCTTTAGACTCTCCAATACCAACCTTAGTCGTTCGACATGGAGGTCGATTGTTGACGAGTACACTATAACATCATCCAAGTAGACGAGGCACGCTGTCCATCGAAGTCCGGCCAGTATAATATCCATGGACCGCTGGAATGAACTGGGACCGTTCGATAGGCCAAATGGGAGTACCTTGAACTGGTACAACCCATCAGCCGTAATAAAGGCAGTCTTGTGACGGTCCTCGTCTCTCACCGGAATCTGATAATATCCGGCTTGTAAGTCGAGGATGGAAAAAAATTCTGCTCCTTCCAATCGGCTCAGCACATCCGCAATTCTTGGTAGAGGATAAACATCCCGTACCGTGACTGAATTCAGCTTTCTGTAATCGACACAGAATCTCCATGTTCCATCCTTCTTTCTGATTAGCACCACCGGTGCGGACCACGAGCTGTCCGAAATTTCGATAATTCCCGCCTCTTCCAAACTTTTTACTTGTTCGTTCACGATGGTTCTAGCCTTCCACGCGCTGGCATACGGGGCCTGATGGATTGGCGGGGAATCTCCCGTTTCAATGTTATGTTCGGATATGTTGCAGCGGCCTACTTCCGAAGCGTTTGCCGCAAAACATTCCAAATTTTCTTCTAGCAATTGGAACATTTTTTCACGTTTGTCTTTCGGAATGCCATGATTTACTTGTTTTTTGAGGTCGTCTATGAGTCTCCTCCGCTGATTCACTTCTTCCTTTGTTGGTGGTCTGGTCATTGGGGAGTTCTCTTCTTTTGTCGTTAGGCCACAGCTCAGCACTTCTCCGTCGTAGCCACTGATGACTCCCAATGTCGTCCCTTTTGGAATCCACACGCTAGTCGACGTTAAATTGGCCAACGGGGTGAAATCCACTTTGGCTGCCAGTAACGCGTGTCCCACCGACACTCCCTTGGTTTGTAGAAGTTTTCCTGATGGTTCGAAACAAAAGTTCTCCGCCTGTAAAGCTGGCGCTACTGTCATCACATTGGCCACTGAGAAAGAAGGGATTGTTACATCAGCGTTGGTAATCAATTTAACCGACCGTGTTTGGTGATCTGTCCGCTGCGATGTAATGGCTGCAAGAGGCTGATCTCCAAAAGTAATTGAGGCCTTCGGCTCTCGATAATCGATTTGTACTTTGCCATACTGTTTCAGGAAATCATTGCCCAAAATCAAATCAATTCCGTCCATCCCAAATACCACCGCTTCGCCAGTTGCTGTTCCCATTTTGTGGTTGACCGAAATGGTGGCTGCTCCCATCAACGTTGCTTGTTCTCCATTAGCCATCACCACCCGCGGTCCGTCCCATGGACGCAGCACAAACTGGGATGCACGTAGCAGCTCCGGTGATATAACTGTCAGTGCTGCCCCTGTGTCGACGACTGCCATTACTTGCCGTGTTCCACAAGTGACTTCTTCTCTGATCAGCTTGCTGAAATCTAGTCTAAGGATAGGTTGCTCCTTTATCTCCTCCTGTGTTGATGAATCTGCAGTCGTCTCGGCTAGCTGGGACACGATGTTGATTGGCGCGGGAGGACCCAACGGCCCTCTCTGTGGGCCAGGAGGACCTGAGTAGGATCGTTGTCGGAAACGAGCAGATTGCGGATTTTCCCAACAATTCCGGGCCATGTGCCCCGTTCCGTTACAACAGTAACATTTGAGTACTCCGTTATTGTTTCTGTAGATTCTCTCCGACTCTCCCCACGTAACTGTCTTCTCGTTTCCTGGTCTCTTCGGAGGTGGAGTTGCTTGAATCTTCAAACTTTCTACCGCACCTTGCAGTTCTTTAATTACTTTCCATAATTCCGTATCAGCCACAGTTGGAGCTGGTTTTGGAAGGGTCCGAATGAAATCAATTGGAACATCCGCCACTCTGGTTGCTGCCACCCCGAGCACCGCGTCCGGCCAGTTTCGTCTATTGGCCAAGAGCTTGGCATCAGTAAACCGTTTCGCCGCCTCTAAAAATTCTTCGCCTGTTTTGGGTTGTAACGGGTACAATTTTTCGACCAACGAGGGCCGTAATCCCCAAAAAGATAGTCGACTTTGGTGGCTTCCGCCATTGTTGGATCCACCACCCTACAAAGATCAATAACATCGTAATAGTAGTTAGTTGTCGCTTCTTCGATACCTTGAACCCGGTTCCGCAAGCGTGTTTCCTGGAACAGCTTGTAGTTTTGTTGCTGAAATTCTTTCAAAAACAGTGTTCTGACTCCAGTTACTGCCGGAAGATCAGCTGCGTTGAGGCCAACCCCCGGTCGTATGGGTAAATCACGCCACTCCGTCGGAAGTGTGGAGCACAGGTACCATTTTCTTGCCGCTCCATCCAGATACATGCTGAAATTCGCCCTTAGCTCCGTATCGCCCCATTGATTGTACGCTCCCGTTGACTCGTAACGCTCAAGCCAGTCGAAGGCGTCATCTTCCGGCGTTGCCTTAAAGACCTTGGGACTCAAAAACTTTATCTGAGGAGGCATAATGCCAGTACCTGAATCACTATCGGTATCTGCAAATAACTGCTCCTCGTCAGTGCTATCCCCGTTTTCCTCTTCTTCGCTTTCTTCGCTACTTTCGTGTGAGTCGTCAATACTCTTGTCTACGTTAGATTCTTCAAGATCTTTCGCAGTACTCTCCAACTCGTCGTCTTCACTTTTTCGCTACCTTCTTTAACTGCCTCAATACTCTTGTCTACGTAAGATTCTTCAAGATCTTTCGCAGTACTCTCCAACCTTTTTTCAGCCTGGATTATCCGCTGCCCACTTCCCACTACGTCCTCTGTGCTGTCCGGCTCAACAGTTTTTCCTTCCAGATGCTGTTCCGGTACCGGGCGCGTAGATGGAGGCAAAGGGTGTAAACGTCTGCTCGGATCCCTTGGACAACTAGGCCAACGTCGATTCGATGACTTTCTCATTTACCTCCGGCAAAAAAAATTATTAATGTCTTTCTGCATTACAATACCTCAAAATCTTGTCACAGCAATAAACGATTTCCTTGAGAGAAAGCTAATAGAAACCAAATAGTCTTCCCCACTGTCAGCCGAAAACATGGCTCCGTATCCAACAATTTAAGATTTGGCACAACCCGTTGGTTAAACCGCTTGTGGTAGAGCCCCTAAACGATTTTCGCCTCTGACAATGAATAATACTATAAGATAAACTTCCTTGCCTTGTCTCCTTAGTAATGCTGCATCTCCACCATTTGTTACACTTGGGGGTGATGTGTAACACGAGTGTATTAGGACGTCCACACGGTAAGACGTCAAGTAAGAACATTGCATTCAAGAGACACTACACCGCCTATTTATGGTAGGTGAACAGCAAGGTTGAATCATCGAGTGCTTTCGCCCTTGCTGTCTCTACGAACAATCGAAATAACCCGTATGACTTATTACTGAGCAAGGTCGGTTGTACGAGTACATCCGCCCTTGCTTGTTTCTACAAAAGAAGAAGATACCCTTAACCATTTACTACAAAGCAAGGCCGAACGTTCGAGTGCATTCGCCCTTGCTTGTTTCCCCGAAGCGTTAGAGAAGGTGCAAGCGTCCTGTGATGCTACCGCAACATTCAGACAAAACAAGGTCGAATGCACTCGTACATTCGCCCTTGCTTGTTTCCAAGAAGGAGGTGAGTGTGGGGTGTGTCTCACGCGTATGTCACGTGATCTCCACGTGACAATATAGCAGTGTATTCACATTGAATACAAGTATATTTGATTCTGTTTACATGTAGAAGTATAAACTCATAATATAACAGTGTATTCACATTGAATACAAGTATATTTGATCCTGTTTACATATGGAGGTTAAAACTCATGGCATCACAGTGTATTCACATTGAATACAAGTATATTTGATCCTGTTTACATATAGAAGTTAAAACTCATAGTATCTCAGTGTATTCACATTGAATACAGGTATATTTTATTCTGTTTACATGTAGAAGTATAAAGTCATAATATAACAGTGTATTCACATTGAATACTAGTATATTTGATTCTGTTTACATGTAGAAGTATAAACTCATAATATAACAGTGTATTCACATTGAATACAAGTATATTTGATCCTGTTTACATATGGAGGTTAAAACTCATGGTATCACAGTGTATTCACATTGAATACAAGTATATTTGATCCTGTTTACATATAGAAGTTAAAACTCATAGTATCACAGTGTATTCACATTGAATACACGTATATTTTATTCTGTTTACATGTAAAAAAATAAACTCATAATATAACAGTGTATTCACATTGAATACAAGTATATTTGATTCTGTTTACATGTAGAAGTATAAACTCATGGTATAACAGTGCATTCACATTGAATACAAGTATATTTGATTCTGTTTACATGTAGAAGTATAAACTCATAATATAACAGTGTATTCACATTGAATACAAGTATAGTTGATCCTGTTTACATATAGAAGTATAAACTCATTGTATAACAGTGTATTCACATTGAGTACAAGTATATTTGATTCTGTTTACATGTAGAAGTATAAACTCGTGGTATAACAGTGTTTTCACATTGAATACAAGTATATTTGATTCTGTTTACATGTAGAAGTATAAACTCATAATATAACAGTGTATTCACATTGAATACAAGTATATTTGATCCTGTGTACATATAGAAGTAAAAACTCATGGTATAATAGTGTATTTACATTGATACAAGTATATTTTATTCTGATTACATGTAGAAGTATAAACTCATAATATAACAGCGTATTCACATTGAATACAAGTATATTTGATCCTGTTTACATATAGAAGAAAAAACTCATGGCATAACAGTGTATTCACATTGAATTCAAGTATATTTGATTCTGTTTAGATGTAGAAGTATTAACTCATAATATAACAGTTTATTCACATTGAATACAAGTATATTTGATCCTGTTTACATATAGAAGTAAAAACTCATGGTATAACAGTGTATTCACATTGAAAACAAGTATATTTGATTCTGTTTACATGTAGAAGTATAAACTCATAATATAACAGTGTATTCACATTAAATACAAGTATATTTGATCCTGTTTACATATAGAAGTCAAAACTCATGGTATAACAGTATATTCACATTTAATACAAGTATATTTGATTCTGTTTACATGTAGAAGTATAAACTCATAATATAACAGTGTATTCACATTGAATACAAGTATATTTGATTCTGTTTACATGTAGAAGTATAAAATCATAATATAACAGTGTATTCACATTGAATACAAGTATATTTGATCCTGTTTACATATAGAAGTAAAAACTCATGGTATAACAGTGTATTCACATTGAATACAAGTATAGTTGATTCTGTTTACATGTAGAAGTATAAACTCATAATATAACAGTGTATTCACATTGAATACAAGTATATTTGATCCTGTTTACATATGGAGGTTAAAACTCATGGTATCACAGTGTATTCACATTGAATACAAGTATATTTGATCCTGTTTACATATAGAAGTTAAAACTCATAGTATCACAGTGTATTCACATTGAATACACGTATATTTTATTCTGTTTACATGTAAAAAAATAAACTCATAATATAACAGTGTATTCACATTGAATACAAGTATATTTGATTCTGTTTACATGTAGAAGTATAAACTCATGGTATAACAGTGCATTCACATTGAATACAAGTATATTTGATTCTGTTTACATGTAGAAGTATAAACTCATAATATAACAGTGTATTCACATTGAATACAAGTATAGTTGATCCTGTTTACATATAGAAGTATAAACTCATTGTATAACAGTGTATTCACATTGAGTACAAGTATATTTGATTCTGTTTACATGTAGAAGTATAAACTCGTGGTATAACAGTGTTTTCACATTGAATACAAGTATATTTGATTCTGTTTACATGTAGAAGTATAAACTCATAATATAACAGTGTATTCACATTGAATACAAGTATATTTGATCCTGTGTACATATAGAAGTAAAACACTCATGGTATAATAGTGTATTTACATTGATACAAGTATATTTTATTCTGATTACATGTAGAAGTATAAACTCATAATATAACAGCGTATTCACATTGAATACAAGTATATTTGATCCTGTTTACATATAGAAGAAAAAACTCATGGCATAACAGTGTATTCACATTGAATTCAAGTATATTTGATTCTGTTTAGATGTAGAAGTATTAACTCATAATATAACAGTTTATTCACATTGAATACAAGTATATTTGATCCTGTTTACATATAGAAGTAAAAACTCATGGTATAACAGTGTATTCACATTGAAAACAAGTATATTTGATTCTGTTTACATGTAGAAGTATAAACTCATAATATAACAGTGTATTCACATTAAATACAAGTATATTTGATCCTGTTTACATATAGAAGTCAAAACTCATGGTATAACAGTATATTCACATTTAATACAAGTATATTTGATTCTGTTTACATGTAGAAGTATAAACTCATAATATAACAGTGTATTCACATTGAATACAAGTATATTTGATTCTGTTTACATGTAGAAGTATAAAATCATAATATAACAGTGTATTCACATTGAATACAAGTATATTTGATCCTGTTTACATATAGAAGTAAAAACTCATGGTATAACAGTGTATTCACATTGAATACAAGTATAGTTGATTCTGTTTACATGTAGAAGTATAAACTCATAATATAACAGTGTATTCACATTGAATACAAGTATATTTGATCCTGTTTACATATAGAAGTAGAAGCTCATGGTATCACAGGATATTCACATTGAATACAAGTATATTTGATCCTGTTTACATATAGAAGTAAAAACTCATGGTATAACAGTGTATTCACATTGAATACAAGTATATTTGATTCTGTTTACATGTAGAAGTATAAACTCATTATATAACAGTGTATTCACATTGAATACAAGTATATTTGATCCTGTTTACATATAGAAGTAAAAACTCATGGTATAACAGTGTATTCACATTGAATACAAGTATATTTTATTCTGTTTACATGTAGAAGTATATGTTGGAAATGCGCAAACCTAGTGAGGAGAGGTTTCACTCTATTTGTTTAGTATTCATCCCGCCAGTTTCTCGTGTCAGTCTTTTGTGAGTCTACACTATATATGTGTGAATCTTATGTCACTTATGGTCAGTTGAATATATTACTTTCTGTCAGCCAATTACTCACGATCGTCAATTTCTTACAGGTTATGGGCCCAGATTTCCATACCAGGTATAAGTTTGTCTAAATAATCGTTGAAATGGCAACTCGTCAACTGACATCTAAGGATGTTGCTCATATACCTAAGTTTAATGGAACTAACTTCACAAATTGGAAGTTCCAATTGTTCATGGTACTAGAGCACTTTAAAGTTTTAAAAATTGTTTTGGGAGAAGAGAAGAAACCAGTACCAAGAGCCTTAAATGCTGGTGGCAACAGCAGCAGCAACGATGCAGACATTGAACTCTGGGTCGACAAAGATCAAAGTGCAAGAATTGCAATCTGTGGCACATTGGAAGTCAAATGGCAGAGCTCCCTCGTCAATTGTAAATCATCTAATGATATGTGGAAGAGACTGGCTAGCCAGTATGAACAGGCTGCTGAAGAAAACCAGTATCAACTTCTTCAGCGTTTCTTTGATTACAAATTTCAGAAGCAGCACTCCATCATGGATCACATCACAGCTATAGAGACTATAGCAGCTCAACTGAGTGACATTGGCTCAGCAAGGACAGACGCCGAGATCATAACTAAAATTATCTGCACTCTCCCCCCAAGTTTTCGATCTGTCAAATCTGCCTGGGAAAATGTGGATGACTCGAAGAAAACCTTGCAGCTGTTGACCACAAGATTATTGAAAGAAGAAAGTTACAACCAAGAGTTTGAGGGTGTGCATTCAGACGCAGCCTTCTTTGCTAAACAGACAGAGCCAGGTTTTAAAACGAAAAAGAATGTATCCTGTGAATACTGTGGTCGAAGAGGACACGTAGAAGAAAAGTGTTGGAAGAAAGCTCGGGAAGTGAGTGACACACAAGCTTAATTTGCTCACTCCTATGGAAGATCTGAACCTTCTCATCATTCATCTTAGCACCATCCATCATGGTCTGGTGACTATGCCTTTCAGTGTTCACTGTTTAATCACTCTAGTCCAAAGGATGTCAACTGGCTAGTTGACTCCGGAGCTTCACAGCATATGTCCGATCAAAGATGGGCATTTGTCAACTACCAACGCGTGAAACCTGGTTACTGGCCTGTCAATGGCATCGGGGAGAACCGCAAACCTCTGCAGGTACACGGCTATGGAAGCATTCCCATTTTATCCCTAGTTGGGGGAAGCTGGCATGATGGAGTCCTCCAAGAGGTTCTCCATGTTCCTAAGCTGGGTGCGAACCTCTTCAGCGTCCGCTCAGCAGCCTGCAATGGTTTTGGGGTAAATTTTATTGGAGAGAAGGTTGAAGTGGTGAAGAATGGAAAAACGGTAGCAGTAGGAGCCAGCACCAGCAACAACCTCTATCGACTCAACATGGTGTCGGGACATGGTGCCACGAAGCTACTGCGACCTCAAGAATCCTTCGCTGCCCTGGCGAGACCGGTTATGCATCCCATCCAATTGTGGCACCAGAGACTCGGCCACGTATGTATTCCAACAATTAAGAAGATGGCGGTTTTAAAAATGGCTGATGGTCTCATGATCAGCGAAGAAAAACAAGATTACTCCTGTGAAGGTTGTTTATTTGGCAAACAACATCGTCTTCCCTTTCCCATTGGACGGACCAGAGGCACACACATTGGTCATCTTGTGCATTGAGATGTCTGTGGGCCAATTTCTGTCTCATCCATCGGGGGATCAACTTATTTCCTCACTCTTAAAGATGACTTTAGTGGATATTGTACAATTCATTTCATCAAACAAAAATCCGAAGTGATGACTCTTTTTCAGAACTATGTTCAGCGCATCAAAGTTGAATTCGGTCACTCTGTGGGTACACTGCGAAGCGACAACGGAGGAGAATACGTCGGAAGGGCGTTTAAAGAATGGTTATTAGAGCACGGCATTCGCCATGAGACGACAGTCGCCTACACACCGGAGCAGAACGGAGTTTCCGAAAGAGTGAACCGCACCATCCTGGATTCGGCTCGAAGCATGATCCATTTTGCCGGCCTTCCTCTGAAATTATGGGCTGAGGCATGCAACACGGCTGTATATCTCATGAATCGAGTAGCCACAAAGTCCATCAACGGGAAGACCCCCTACGAAATTTGGAAAGGTGTAAAGCCGAATTTATCTCACATCCGGGTGTTTGGCTCAACTGTCTACGTCCACGTTCCGAAGGAGAAGCGAAACAAACTAGAACCGAAGTCCATCAAATGCTGTCATGTTGGGTATTGCGAACTGCAGAAGGGATTCCGAGCATGGAACCAAGAAAGCGGAAAGGTGCTCATCAGTCGTGATGTCATTTTTCAAGAATTGGAAAAAGGATTGCCTGGTGGGCCACCCTATGGAATCTCAGACCTGATTGATGACATCTTTGACCAGAATATTCAACCAAATGATACACAGTCATCCTACAACTTACTGGTGTCGCCAACAATTACAAACAGAATTTTTGACCTCGTCCCTGCTATATATTATGATGATGAGGCTGACCCACTCCCTAGTCATGAATCAGCAGCTGATCCTGCCTTCGTTCCTGAGGCAATGGCTGATCCTGTCTTCGTTCCTGAGCCAGTTGCTGACCCTGTCTTCGCTCCTGAGCCTGTACTGGTTGCTGAACCTATCATAGAACCCATAATTCAGCCGGGCACGAGACCAAGAAGAATGGGACTTCCAGACCAAGATTTGATCATTCGTGGACCGAGGATCAGGATTCCAGTTGTTAGATGGATAGAAGAATCGACAACTCCTCCGTATGCTGGCTTGGCTGCAGTGGGTGACATCGAACCGACCACCCTAGAGGAAGCCCTGGCGTCACCACAAGCTGACCAATGGAAGCTGGCCATGAAGGATGAATTGCGATCCTTGGAACAGAATGAGACATGGACCCTCACCAAACTCCCCACGGGCAGACAACCCATCCGGAATCGTTGGGTCTTTAAACTCAAGCTGGATGGAGACGGAACAGTTCGGCGCTACAAGGCACGGTTGGTTGCAAAGGGGTTCACGCAACGACCTGGCATTGACTTCGAGGAGACCTTCTCACCAGTTGTAAAGCATGACTCTTTGCGTGCTGTGCTTGCTGTGGCTGCCGAAAAGGACCTCAACATGTTGCAGCTTGATGTTAAGACTGCGTTCTTGAATGGTGATTTACACGAAGAATTATATATGACGCAGCCAACTGGTTTTGTCGTATCTGGTAAAGAAGGAGAAGTCTGCAAGCTCAACAGAAGTATATACGGATTGAAACAGGCCTCTCGAGCCTGGAACATTAAATTCCACGGCTTCCTCACCAAATTTGGTTTCATCAGAAGCAGCGCGGACCCCTGTGTGTACATCAAGAAAGAAGAAGATTGCCTAACACTCATTGCAATCTGGGTGGACGACGGCCTGATTTGCGGTAGTGATATCAAGAGACTTGACAGTGTCGTGGAGTATCTATCACAGAACTTCGAGATGACGTGTGAGCCGGTGGACTGCTTTGTTGGCATTCAAATAACCAGAGACAGAGAGAGCAGAACCATTCATCTGTCACAGGAAAACTACATTGCCCGTCTGCTAGACAAATTCAACCTCTCAGACTGTCAAGCCCGTGCAGTTCCAGCTGACCCATTTACTCGCCTCTCGAAGAACATTGGTCAAGATTCCCCAGCCGAAGAAGAGAACCTGGCTCGTCCCTATCGTGAGGCTGTTGGAGCCCTTATATATGCCGTCACCTGCACCAGGTTGGACATCGCTTGGGCTGTCAGCCAGGTTGCTCAATTCTCATCTCGTCCCACTAGAGCACACTGGGAGGCCGTAAAACGGATATTCTCCTACTTGAAAGGAACTCTAACCCATGGAGTCACCTATGGAGAAACATCGTCAGGTGGAGGAGTTCTACAAGCCTACAGCGATGCTGATTTTGCTGCCAACGTGGACGATCGTCGCTCAACGACAGGTGTCGTTTTGATGCTGAACGGTGACCCTGTATCCTGGAAAAGTAAGCGTCAGAGCTGCGTTTCCTTGTCAACCACCGAGTCGGAGTACGTCGCTGCAGCCGCAGCAGCTAAAGAAATTGTGTGGATGAGACGTCTACTTCAAGATCTGGGGTGTAATCAACTCAAGCCTACCTACTTGTTTTGTGATAATCAAAGCGCTATTAAGCTGGTTCGTAACCCCCAATTCCACCAACGTACCAAACATATTGATGTAAAATTCCATTTTATTCGTGATCTGCAGGAAGAGAAAGTTATTGATGTCGTGTATGTAAGCTCTGAAGGGCAATTGGCTGATTTGTTAACAAAAGGACTAGATGGTCAAATATTTCGCAAACTGCGAGAAGAGATTGGAATATCGGTTTGAGTAAGTGTGTTGGAAATGCGCAAACCTAGTGAGGAGAGGGTTCACTCTATTTGTTTAATATTCATCCCGCCAGTTTCTCGTGTCAGTCTTTTGTGAGTCTACACTATATATGTGTGAATCTGATGTCACTTATGGTCAGTTGAATATATTACTTTCTGTCAGCCAATTACTCAAGATCGTCAATTTCTTACAGTATAAAATCATGATATAACAGTGTATTCACATTGAATACAAGTATATTTGATCCTGTTTACATATAGAAGTAAAAACTTATGGTATAACAGTGTATTCACATTGAATACAAGTATATTTGATTCTGTTTACATGTAGAAGTATAAACTCATAATATAACAGTGTATTCACATTGAATACAAGTATATTTGATCCTGTTTACATATAGAAGTAAAAACTCATGGTGTAACAGTGTATTCACATTGAATACAAGTATATTTGATTCTGTTTACATGTAGAAGTATAAACTCATGGTATATCAGTGTATTCACATTGAATACAAGTATATTTGATTCTGTTTACATGTAGAAGTATGAACTCATAATATAACAGTGTATTCACATTGAATACAAGTATATTTGATTCTGTTTACATGTAGAAGTATAAAATCATAATATAACAGTGTATTCACATTGAATACAAGTATATTTGATTCTCTTTACACGTGGAAGTAAAAACTCATGGTATAACAGTGTATTCACATTGAATACAAGTATATTTGATTCTGTTTACATGTAGAAGTATAAACTCATAATATAACAGTGTATTCACATTGAATACAAGTATAGTTGATCCTGTTTACATATAGAAGTATAAACTCATAATATAACAGTGTATTCACATTGAATACAAGTGTATTTGATCCTGTTTACATATAGAAGTAAAAACTCATGGTATAACAGTGAATTCACATTGAATACAAGTATATTTGATTCTGTTTACATGTAGAAGTATAAACTCATAATAAAACAGTGTATTCACATTGAATACAAGTATATTTGATCCTGTTCACATATAGAAGTAAAAACTCATGGTATAACAGTGTATTCACATTGAATACAAGTATATTTGATTCTGTTTACATGTAGAAGTATACAATCATAATATAACAGTGTATTCACATTGAATACAAGTATATTTGATCCTCTTTACATATAGAAGTAAAAACTCATGGTATAACAGTGTATTCACATTGAATACAAGTATATTTGATTCTGTTTACATGTAGAAGTATAAAATCATAATATAACAGTGTATTCACATTGAATACAAGTATATTTGATCCTGTTTACATATAGAAGTAAAAACTCATGGTATCACAGTGTATTCACATTGAATACAAGTATAATTAATCCTGTTTACATATAGAAGTAAAAACTCATGGTATAACAGTGTATTCACATTGAATACAAGTATATTTGATTCTGATTACATGTAGAAGTATAAATACATAATATAACAGTGTATTCACATTGAATACAAGTATATTTGGTCCTGTTTACATATAGAAGTAAAAACTCATGGTATAATTATGTATTCACATTAAGTACAAGTATATTTGATCCTGTTTACATGTAGAAGTATAAACTCATAATATAACAGTGTATTCACATTGAATACAAGTATATTTGATCCTGTTTACATATAGAAGTAAAAAATCATGGTATAACAGTGTATTAACATTAATACAAGTATATTTGATTCTGTTTACATGTAGAAGTATAAATACATAATATAACAGTCTATTCACATTGAATACAAGTATATTTGGTCCTGTTTACATATAGAAGTAAAAACGCATGGTATAACAATGTATTCACATTAAATACAAGTATATTTGATCCTGTTTACATGTAGAAGTATAAACTCATAATATAATATAACAGTGTATTCACATTGAATACAAGTATATTTGATCCTGTTTACATATAGAAGTAAAAACTCATGGTATAACTGTGTATTCACATTGAATACAAAAATATTTCATTCTGTTTACTTGTAGAAGTATAAACTCATAATATAACAGTGTATTCACATTGAATACAAGTATATTTGATCCTGTTTACATATATAAGTAAAAACTCATGGTATAAAAGTGTATTCACATTGAATACAAGTATATTTGATTCTGTTTACATGTAGAAGTATTAACTCATAATAAAACAGTGTATTCACATTGAATACAAGTATATTTGATCCTGTTTACATATAGAAGTAAAAACTCATGGTATAACAGTGAATTCACATTGAATACAAGTATATTTGATTCTGTTTACATGTAGAAGTATAAACTCATAATAAAACAGTGTATTCACATTGAATACAAGTATACTTGATCCTGTTTACATATAGAAGTAAAAACTCATGGTATAACAGTGTATTCACATTGAATACAAGTATATTTGATTCTGTTTACATGTAGAAGTATAAAATCATAATATAACAGTGTATTCACATTGAATACAAGTATATTTGATCCTCTTTACATATAGAAGTAAAAACTCATGGTATAACAGTGTATTCACATTGAATACAAGTATATTTGATTCTGTTTACATGTAGAAGTATAAAATCATAATATAACAGTGTATTCACATTGAATACAAGTATATTTGATCCTGTTTACATATAGAAGTAAAAACTCATGGTATCACAATGTATTCACATTGAATACAAGTATAATTGATCCTGTTTACATATAGAAGTAAAAACTCATGGTATAACAGTGTATTCACATTGAATACAAGTATATTTGATTCTGATTACATGTAGAAGTATAAATACATAATATAACAGTGTATTCACATTGAATACAAGTATATTTGGTCCTGTTTACATATAGAAGTAAAAACTCATGGTATAACAATGTATTCACATTAAGTACAAGTATATTTGATCCTGTTTACATGTAGAAGTATAAACTCATAATATAACAGTGTATTCACATTGAATACAAGTATATTTGATCCTGTTTACATATAGAAGTAAAAAATCATGGTATAACAGTGTATTCACATTAATACAAGTATATTTGATTCTGTTTACATGTAGAAGTATAAATACATAATATAACAGTCTATTCACATTGAATACAAGTATATTTGGTCCTGTTTACATATAGAAGTAAAAACTCATGGTATAACAATGTATTCACATTAAATACAAGTATATTTGATCCTGTTTACATGTAGAAGTATAAACTCATAATATAATATAACAGTGTATTCACATTGAATACAAGTATATTTGATCCTGTTTACATATAGAAGTAAAAACTCATGGTATAAAAGTGTATTCACATTGAATACAAGTATATTTGATTCTGTTTACATGTAGAAGTATTAACTCATAATAAAACAGTGTATTCACATTGAATACAAGTATATTTGATCCTGTTTACATATAGAAGTAAAAACTCATGGTATAACAGTGAATTCACATTGAATACAAGTATATTTCATTCTGTTTACATGTAGAAGTATAAACTCATAATAAAACAGTGTATTCACATTGAATACAAGTATATTTGATCCTGTTTACATATAGAAGTAAAAACTCATGGTATAACAGTGTATTCACATTGAATACAAGTATATTTGATTCTGTTTACATGTAGAAGTATAAAATCATAATATAACAGTGTATTCACATTGAATACAAGTATATTTGATCCTCTTTACATATAGAAGTAAAAACTCATGGTATAACAGTGTATTCACATTGAATACAAGTATATTTGATTCTGTTTACATGTAGAAGTATAAACTCATAATATAACAGTCTATTCACATTGAATACAAGTATATTTGATCCTGTTTACATATAGAAGTAAAAACTCATGGTATCACAGTGTTTTCACATTGAATACAAGTATAATTGATCCTGTTTACATATAGAAGTAAAAACTCATGGTATAACAGTGTATTCACATTGAATACAAGTATATTTGATTCTGATTACATGTAGAAGTATAAATACATAATATAACAGTGTATTCACATTGAATACAAGTATATTTGGTCCTGTTTACATATAGAAGTAAAAACTCATGGTATAACAATGTATTCACATTAAATACAAGTATATTTGATCCTGTTTACATGTAGAAGTATAAACTCATAATATAACAGTGTATTCACATTGAATACAAGTATATTTGATCCTGTTTACATATAGAAGTAAAAAATCATGGTATAACAGTGTATTCACATTAATACAAGTATATTTGATTCTGTTTACATGTAGAAGTATAAATACATAATATAACAGTCTATTCACATTGAATACAAGTATATTTGGTCCTGTTTACATATAGAAGTAAATACTCATGGTATAACAAAGTATTCACATTAAATACAAGTATATTTGATCCTGTTTACATGTAGAAGTATAAACTCATAATATAATATAACAGTGTATTCACATTGAATACAAGTATATTTGATCCTGTTTACATATAGAAGTAAAAACTCATGGTATAACAGTGTATTCACATTGAATACAAGTATATTTCATTCTGTTTACATGTAGAAGTATAAACTCATAATATAACAGTGTATTCACATTGAATACAAGTATATTTGATCCTGTTTACATATAGAAGTAAAAACTCATGGTATAAAAGTGTATTCACATTGAATACAAGTATATTTGATTCTGTTTACATGTAGAAGTAAAAACTCATAATATAACAGTGTATTCACATTGAATACAAGTGTATTTGATCCTGTTTACATTTAGAAGTAAAAACTCATGGTATAACAGTGAATTCACATTGAATACAAGTATATTTGATTCTGTTTACATGTAGAAGTATAAACTCATAATAAAACAGTGTATTCACATTGAATACAAGTATATTTGATCCTGTTCACATATAGAAGTAAAAACTCATGGTATAACAGTGTATTCACATTGAATACAAGTATATTTGATTCTGTTTACATGTAGAAGTATAAAATCATAATATAACAGTGTATTCACATTGAATACAAGTATATTTGATCCTCTTTACATATAGAAGTAAAAACTCATGGTATAACAGTGTATTCACATTGAATACAAGTATATTTGATTCTGTTTACATGTAGAAGTATAAAATCATAATATAACAGTGTATTCACATTGAATACAAGTATATTTGATCCTGTTTACATATAGAAGTAAAAACTCATGGTATCACAGTGTATTCACATTGAATACAAGTATAATTGATCCTGTTTACATATAGAAGTAAAAACTCATGGTATAACAGTGTATTCACATTGAATACAAGTATATTTGATTCTGATTACATGTAGAAGTATAAATACATAATATAACAGTGTATTCACATTGAATACAAGTATATTTGGTCCTGTTTACATATAGAAGTAAAAACTCATGGTATAACAATGTATTCACATTAAGTACAAGTATATTTGATCCTGTTTACATGTAGAAGTATAAACTCATAATATAACAGTGTATTCACATTGAATACAAGTATATTTGATCCTGTTTACATATAGAAGTAAAAAATCATGGTATAACAGTGTATTCACATTAATACAAGTATATTTGATTCTGTTTACATGTAGAAGTATAAATACATAATATAACAGTCTATTCACATTGAATACAAGTATATTTTGTCCTGTTTACATATAGAAGTAAAAACTCATGGTATAACAATGTATTCACATTAAATACAAGTATATTTGATCCTGTTTACATGTAGAAGTATAAACTCATAATATAATATAACAGTGTATTCACATTGAATACAAGTATATTTGATCCTGTTTACATATAGAAGTAAAAACTCATGGTATAACTGTGTATTCACATTGAATACAAATATATTTCATTCTGTTTACATGTAGAAGTATAAACTCATAATATAACAGTGTATTCACATTGAATACAAGTATATTTGATCCTGTTTACATATATAAGTAAAAACTCATGGTATAAAAGTGTATTCACATTGAATACAAGTATATTTGATTCTGTTTACATGTAGAAGTATTAACTCATAATAAAACAGTGTATTCACATTGAATACAAGTATATTTGATCCTGTTTACATATAGAAGTAAAAACTCATGGTATAACAGTGAATTCACATTGAATACAAGTATATTTGATTCTGTTTACATGTAGAAGTATAAACTCATAATAAAACAGTGTATTCACATTGAATACAAGTATATTTGATCCTGTTTACATATAGAAGTAAAAACTCATGGTATAACAGTGTATTCACATTGAATACAAGTATATTTGATTCTGTTTACATGTAGAAGTATAAAATCATAATATAACAGTGTATTCACATTGAATACAAGTATATTTGATCCTCTTTACATATAGAAGTAAAAACTCATGGTATAACAGTGTATTCACATTGAATACAAGTATATTTGATTCTGTTTACATGTAGAAGTATAAAATCATAATATAACAGTGTATTCACATTGAATACAAGTATATTTGATCCTGTTTACATATAGAAGTAAAAACTCATGGTATAACAGTGTATTCACATTGAATACAAGTATATTTGATTCTGTTTACATGTAGAAGTATAAAATCATAATATAACAGTGTATTCACATTGAATACAAGTATATTTGATCCTCTTTACATATAGAAGTAAAAACTCATGGTATAACAGTGTATTCACATTGAATACAAGTATATTTGATTCTGTTTACATGTAGAAGTATAAACTCATAAAATAACAGTGTATTCACATTGAATACAAGTATATTTGATCCTGTTTACATATAGAAGTAAAAACTCATGGTATAACAGTGTATGCACATTGAATACAAGTATATTTGATTCTGTTTACATGTAGAAGTATAAAATCATAATATAACAGTGTATTCACATTGAATACAAGTATATTTGATCCTGTTTACATATAGAAGTAAAAAATCATGGTATAAAAGTGTATTCACATTGAATACAAGTATATTTGATTCTGTTTACATGTAGAAGTATAAACTCATAATAAAACAGTGTATTCACATTGAATACAAGTATATTTGATCCTGTTTACACATAGAAGTAAAAACTTATGGTATTACAGTTTATTCACATTGAATACAGGTATATTTGATCCTGTTTACATATAGAAGTAAAAACTCATAATATTACAGTGTATTTACATTGAATACAAGTATATTTGATCCTGTTTTCATATAGAAGTAAAAACTCATGGTATAACAGTTATTCACATTGAATACAAGTATATTTGATTCTTTTTACATGTAGAAGTATAAACTCATAATATAACAGTGTATTCACATTGAATACAAGTATATTTGATCCTGTTTACATATAGAAGTAAAAACTCATTGTATCACAGTGTATTTACATTGAATACAAGTATATTTGATTCTGTTTACATGTAGAAGTATAAACTCATAATATAACAGTGTATTCACATTGAATACAAGTATATTTGATCCTGTTTACATATAGAAGTAAAAACTCATGGTATCACAGTGTATTCACATTGAATACAAGTATAATTGATCCTGTTTACATATAGAAGTAAAAACTCATGGTATAACAGTGTATTCACATTGAATACAAGTATATTTGATTCTGTTTACATGTAGAAGTATAAACTCATAATATAACAGAGTATTCACATTTAATACAAGTATATTTGATCCTGTTTACATATAGAAGAAAAAAATAATGGTATAACAGTGTATTCACATAGAATACAAGTATATTTGATTCTGATTACATGTAGAAGTATAAACTCATAATATAACAGCGTATTCACATTTAATACAAGTATATTTGATCCTGTTTACATATAGAAGTAAAAACTTATTGTATCAAAGTGTATTCACATTGAATACAAGTATATTCGATCCTCTTTACATATAGAAATAAAAACTCATGGTATAACAGTGTATTCACATTGAATACAAGTATATTTGATCCTGTTTACATAAAGAAGTAAAAACTCATGGTATCACAGTGTATTCACATTGAATACAAGTATATTTTACCCTGTTTACATATAGAAGTAAAAACTCATGGTATAACAAGGTATTCACATTGAATACAAGTATATTTGATTCTGTTTACATGTAGAAGTATAAATACATAATATAACAGTGTATTCACATTGAATACAAGTATATTTGGTCCTGTTTACATATAGAAGTAAACAACCATGGTATAACAATGTATTCACATTAAATACAAGTATATTTGATCCTGTTTACATGTAGAAGTATAAACTCATAATATAATATAACAGTGTATTCACATTGAATACAAGTATATTTGATCCTGTTTACATATAGAAGTAAAAACTCATGGTATAACAGTGAATTCACCTTGAATACAAGTATATTTGATTCTGTTTACATGTAGAAGTATAAACTCATAATAAAACAGTGTATTCACATTGAATACAAGTATATTTGATCCTGTTTACATATAGAAGTAAAAACTCATGGTATAACAGTGTATTCACATTGAATACAAGTATATTTGATTCTGTTTACATGTAGAAGTATCAAATCATAATATAACAGTGTATTCACATTGAATACAAGTATATTTGATCCTCTTTACATATAGAAGTAAAAACTCGTGGTATAACAGTGTATTCACATTGAATACAAGTATATTTGATTCTGTTTACATGTAGAAGTATAAACTCATAATATAACAGTGTATTCACATTGAATACAAGTATATTTGATCCTGTTTACATATAGAAGTAAAAACTCATGGTATAACAGTGTATGCACATTGAATACAAGTATATTTGATTCTGTTTACATGTAGAAGTATAAAATCATAATATAACAGTGTATTCACATTGAATACAAGTATATTTGATCCTCTTTACATATAGAAGTAAAAACTCATGGTATAACAGTGTATTCACATTGAATACAAGTATATTTGATTCTGTTTACATGTAGAAGTATTAACTCATAATATAACAGTGTATTCACATTGAATACAAGTATATTTGATCCGGTTTAGATATAGAAGTAAAAACTCATGGTATAAAAGTGTATTCACATTGAATACAAGTATATTTGATTCTGTTTACATGTAGAAGTATAAACTCATAATAAAACAGTGTATTCACATTTAATACAAGTATATTTGATCCTGTTTACACATAGAAGTAAAAACTTATGGTATTACAGTTAATTCACATTTAATACAGGTATATTTGATCCTGTTTACATATAGAAGTAAAAACTCATAATATAACAGTGTATTTACATTGAATACAAGTATATTTGATCCTGTTTTCATATATAAGTAAAAACTCATGGTATAACAGTTATTCACATTGAATACAAGTATATTTGATTCTGTTTACATGTAGAAGTATAAACTCATAATATAACAGAGTATTCACATTGAATACAAGTATATTTGATCCTGTTTACATATAGAAGTAAAAACTCATGGTATCACAGTGTATTCACATTGAATACAAGTATATTTGATTCTGTTTACATGTAGAAGTATAAACTCATAATATAACAGTGTATTCACATTGAATACAAGTATATTTGATCCTGTTTACATATAGAAGTAAAAACTCATGGTATCACAGTGTATTCACATTGAATACAAGTATAATTGATCCTGTTTACATATAGAAGTAAAAACTCATGGTATAACAGTGTATTCACATTGAATACAAGTATATTTGATTCTGTTTACATGTAGAAGTATAAACTCATAATATAACAGAGTATTCACATGGAATACAAGTATATTTGATCCTGTATACATATAGAAGAAAAAAAATAATGGTATAACAGTGTATTCACATTGAATACAAGTATATTTGATTCTGTTTACATGTAGAAGTATAAACTCATAATATAACAGTGTATTCACATTGAATACAAGTATATTTGATCCTGTTTACATATAGAAGTAAAAACTCATGGTATAACAGTGTATGCACATTGAATACAAGTATATTTGATTCTGTTTACATGTAGAAGTATAAAATCATAATATAACAGTGTATTCACATTGAATACAAGTATATTTGATCCTCTTTACATATAGAAGTAAAAACTCATGGTATAAAAGTGTATTTACATTGAATACAAGTATATTTGATTCTGTTTACATGTAGAAGTATAAACTCATAATAAAACAGTGTATTCACATTGAATACAAGTATATTTGATCCTGTTTACACATAGAAGTAAAAACTTATGGTATTACAGTTTATTCACATAGAATACAGGTATATTTGATCCTGTTTACATATAGAAGTAAAAACTCATAATATTACAGTGTATTTACATTGAATACAAGTATATTTGATCCTGTTTTCATATAGAAGTAAAAACTCATGGTATAACAGTTATTCACATTGAATACAAGTATATTTGATTCTGTTTACATGTAGAAGTATAAACTCATAATATAACAGTGTATTCACATTGAATACAAGTATATTTGATCCTGTTTACATATAGAAGTAAAAACTCATGGTATCACAGTGTATTCACATTGAATACAAGTATATTTGATTCTGTTTACATGTAGAAGTATAAACTCATAATATAACAGTGTATTCACATTGAATACAAGTATATTTGATCCTGTTTACATATAGAAGTAAAAACTCATGGTATCACAGTGTATTCACATTGAATACAAGTATAATTGATCCTGTTTACATATAGAAGTAAAAACTCATGGTATAACAGTGTATTCACATTGAATACAAGTATATTTGATTCTGTTTACATATAGAAGTAAAAACTCATGGTATAACAGTTATTCACATTGAATACAAGTATATTTGATTCTGTTTACATGTAGAAGTATAAACTCATAATATAACAGTGTATTCACATTGAATACAAGTATATTTGATCCTGTTTACATATAGAAGTAAAAACTCATGGTATCACAGTGTATTCACATTGAATACAAGTATATTTGATTCTGTTTACATGTAGAAGTATAAACTCATAATATAACAGTGTATTCACATTGAATACAAGTATATTTGATCCTGTTTACATATAGAAGTAAAAACTCATGGTATCACAGTGTATTCACATTGAATACAAGTATAATTGATCCTGTTTACATATAGAAGTAAAAACTCATGGTATAACAGTGTATTCACATTGAATACAAGTATATTTGATTCTGTTTACATGTAGAAGTATAAACTCATAATATAACAGAGTATTCACATGGAATACAAGTATATTTGATCCTGTATACATATAGAAGAAAAAAAATAATGGTATAACAGTGTATTCACATTGAATACAAGTATATTTGATTCTGTTTACATGTAGAAGTATAAACTCATAATAAAACAGAGTATTCACATTGAATACAAGTATATTTGATCCTGTTTACATATAGAAGAAAAAAATAATGGTATAACAGTGTATTCACATTGAATACAAGTATATTTGATTCTGATTACATGTAGAAGTATAAACTCATAATATAACAGTGTATTCACATTGAATACAAGTATATTTGATCCTGTTTACATATAGAAGTAAAAACTCATGGTATCACAGTGTATTCACATTGAATACAAGTATAATTGATCCTGTTTACATATAGAAGTAAAAACTCATGGTATAACAGTGTATTCACATTGAATACAAGTATATTTGATTCTGTTTACATATAGAAGTAAAAACTCATGGTATAACAGTTATTCACATTGAATACAAGTATATTTGATTCTGTTTACATGTAGAAGTATAAACTCATAATATAACAGTGTATTCACATTGAATACAAGTATATTTGATCCTGTTTACATATAGAAGTAAAAACTCATGGTATCACAGTGTATTCACATTGAATACAAGTATATTTGATTCTGTTTACATGTAGAAGTATAAACTCATAATATAACAGTGTATTCACATTGAATACAAGTATATTTGATCCTGTTTACATATAGAAGTAAAAACTCATGGTATCACAGTGTATTCACATTGAATACAAGTATAATTGATCCTGTTTACATATAGAAGTAAAAACTCATGGTATAACAGTGTATTCACATTGAATACAAGTATATTTGATTCTGTTTACATGTAGAAGTATAAACTCATAATATAACAGAGTATTCACATGGAATACAAGTATATTTGATCCTGTATACATATAGAAGAAAAAAAATAATGGTATAACAGTGTATTCACATTGAATACAAGTATATTTGATTCTGTTTACATGTAGAAGTATAAACTCATAATAAAACAGAGTATTCACATTGAATACCAGTATATTTGATCCTGTTTACATATAGAAGAAAAAAATAATGGTATAACAGTGTATTCACATTGAATACAAGTATATTTGATTCTGATTACATGTAGAAGTATAAACTCATAATATAACAGTGTATTCACATTGAATACAAGTATATTTGATCCTGTTTACATATAGAAGTAAAAACTCATTGTATCACAGTGTATTCACATTGAATACAAGTATATTCGATCCTCTTTACATATAGAAGTAAAAACTCATAGTATAACAGTGTATTCACATTGAATACAAGTATATTTGATCCTGTTTACATATAGAAGTAAAAACTCATGGTATCACAGTGTATTCACATTGAATACAAGTATATTTGATTCTGTTTACATGTAGAAGTATAAACTCATAATATAACAGTGTATTCACATTGAATACAAGTATATTTGATCCTGTTTACATATAGAAGTAAAAACTCATGGTATCACAGTGTATTCACATTGAATACAAGTATAATTGATCCTGTTTACATATAGAAGTAAAAACTCATGGTATAACAGTGTATTCACATTGAATACAAGTATATTTGATTCTGTTTACATGTAGAAGTATAAACTCATAATATAACAGAGTATTCACATGGAATACAAGTATATTTGATCCTGTATACATATAGAAGAAAAAAATAATGGTATAACAGTGTATTCACATTGAATACAAGTATATTTGATTCTGTTTACATGTAGAAGTATAAACTCATAATAAAACAGAGTATTCACATTGAATACAAGTCTATTTGATCCTGTTTACATATAGAAGAAAAAAATAATGGTATAACAGTGTATTCACATTGAATACAAGTATATTTGATTCTGATTACATGTAGAAGTATAAACTCATAATATAACAGTGTATTCACATTGAATACAAGTATATTTGATCCTGTTTACATATAGAAGTAAAAACTCATGGTATCACAGTGTATTCACATTGAATACAAGTATAATTGATCCTGTTTACATATAGAAGTAAAAACTCATGGTATAACAGTGTATTCACATTGAATACAAGTATATTTGATTCTGTTTACATATAGAAGTAAAAACTCATGGTATAACAGTTATTCACATTGAATACAAGTATATTTGATTCTGTTTACATGTAGAAGTATAAACTCATAATATAACAGTGTATTCACATTGAATACAAGTATATTTGATCCTGTTTACATATAGAAGTAAAAACTCATGGTATCACAGTGTATTAACATTGAATACAAGTATATTTGATTCTGTTTACATGTAGAAGTATAAACTCATAATATAACAGTGTATTCACATTGAATACAAGTATATTTGATCCTGTTTACATATAGAAGTAAAAACTCATGGTATCACAGTGTATTCACATTGAATACAAGTATAATTGATCCTGTTTACATATAGAAGTAAAAACTCATGGTATAACAGTGTATTCACATTGAATACAAGTATATTTGATTCTGTTTACATGTAGAAGTATAAACTCATAATATAACAGAGTATTCACATGGAATACAAGTATATTTGATCCTGTATACATATAGAAGAAAAAAAATAATGGTATAACAGTGTATTCACATTGAATACAAGTATATTTGATTCTGTTTACATGTAGAAGTATAAACTCATAATAAAACAGAGTATTCACATTGAATACAAGTATATTTGATCCTGTTTACATATAGAAGAAAAAAATAATGGTATAACAGTGTATTCACATTGAATACAAGTATATTTGATTCTGATTACATGTAGAAGTATAAACTCATAATATAACAGTGTATTCACATTGAATACAAGTATATTTGATCCTGTTTACATATAGAAGTAAAAACTCATGGTATCACAGTGTATTCACATTGAATACAAGTATATTTGATCCTGTTTACATATAGAAGTAAAAACTCATGGTATAACAAGGTATTCACATTGAATACAAGTATATTTGATTCTGTTTACATGTAGAAGTATAAACTCATAATAAAACAGTGTATTCACATTGAATACAAGTATATTTGATCCTGTTTACATATAGAAGTAAAAACTCATGGTATAACAGTGTATTCACATTGAATACAAGTATATTTGATTCTGTTTACATGTAGAAGTATATTTTCATAATATACCAGTGTTTTCACATTGAATACAAGTATATTTGATCCTGTTTACATGTAGAATTAAAAACTCATGGTATAACAGTGTATTCACATTGAATACAAGTATATTTGATCCTGTTTACATATATAAGTAAATTCTCATGGTATAACAGTGTATTCTCATTGAATACAAGTATATTCTATCCTGTTTACATATAGAAGTAAAAACTCATGGTATCACAGGGTATTCACATTGAATACAAGTATATTTTATTCTGTTTACATGTAGAAGTATAAACTCATAATATAACAGTGTATTCACATTGAATACAAGTATATTTTATCCTGTTTACATATAGAAGTAAAAACTCATTGTTTAACAGTGTATTCACATTGAATACAAGTATATTTGATTCTGTTTACATGTAGAAGTATAAACTCATAATATACCAGTGTTTTCACATTGAATACAAGTATATTTGATCCTGTTTACATGTAGAAGTAAAAACTCATGGTATCACAGTGTATTCAAATTGAATACAAGTATATTTGATCCTGTTTACATATAGAAGTAAAAACTCATGGTATAACAGTGTATTCACATTAATACAAGTATATTAGATTCTGTTTACATGTAGAAGTATAAATACATAATATAACAGTGTATTCACATTGAATACAAGTATATTTGGTCCTGTTTACATATAGAAGTAAAAACTCATGGTATAACAATGTATTCACATTAAATACAAGTATATTCGATCCTGTTTACATGTAGAAGTATAAACTCATAATATAATATAACAGTGTATTCACATTGAATACAAGTATATTTGATCCTGTTTACATATAGAAGTAAAAACTCATGGTATAACAGTGAATTCACATTGAATACAAGTATATTTGATTCTGTTTACATGTAGAAGTATAAACTCATAATAAAACAGTGTATTCAAATTGAATACAAGTATATTTGATCCTGTTTACATATAGAAGTAAAAACTCATGGTATAACAGTGTATTCACATTGAATACAAGTATATTTGATTCTGTTTACATGTAGAAGTATAAAATCATAATATAACAGTGTATTCACATTGAATACAAGTATATTTATCCTCTTTACATATAGAAGTAAAAACTCATGGTATAACAGTGTATTCACATTGAATACAAGTATATTTGATTCTGTTTACATGTAGAAGTATAAACTCATAATATAACAGTGTATTCACATTGAATACAAGTATATTTGATCCTGTTTACATATAGAAGTAAAAACTCATGGTATAACAGTGTATGCACATTGAATACAAGTATATTTGATTCTGTTTACATGTAGAAGTATAAAATCATAATATAACAGTGTATTCACATTGAATACAAGTATATTTGATCCTGTTTACATATAGAAGTAAAAACTCATGGTATAACAGTGTATTCACATTGAATACAAGTATATTTGATTCTGTTTACATGTAGAAGTATAAATTCATAATATAACAGTGTATTCACATTGAATACAAGTATATTTGATCCTGTTTACATATAGAAGTAAAAACTCATGGTATAAAAGTGTATTCACATTGAATAAAAGTATATTTGATTCTGTTTACATGTAGAAGTATAAATACATAATAAAACAGTGTATTCACATTGAATACAAGTATATTTGATCCTGTTTACACATAGAAGTAAAAACTTATGGTATTACAGTTTATTCACATTGAATACAGGTATATTTGATCCTGTTTACATATAGAAGTAAAAACTCATAATATTACAGTGTATTTACATTGAATACAAGTATATTTGATCCTGTTTACATATAGAAGTAAAAATTCATGGTATAACAGTTATTCACATTGAATACAAGTATATTTGCTTCTGTTTACATGTAGAAGTATAAACTCATAATATAACAGTGTATTCACATTGAATACAAGTATATTTGATCCTGTTTACATATAGAAGTAAAAACTCATGGTATCACAGTGTATTCACATTGAATACAAGTATATTTGATTCTGTTTACATGTAGAAGTATAAACTCATAATATAACAGTGTATTCACTTTGAATACAAGTATATTTGATCCTGTTTAAATTTAGAAGAAAAAACTCATGGTATAACAGTGTATTCACATTGAATACAAGTATATTTGGTCCTGTTTACACATAGAAGTAAAAACTCAAGGTATAGCAATGGATTCACATTAAATACAAGTATATTTGATCCTGTTTACATGTAGAAGTATAAACTCATAATATAACAGTGTATTCACATTGAATACAATTATATTTGATCCTGTTTACATATAGAAGTAAAAACTCATGGTATAACAGTGTATTCACATTGAATACAAGTATATTTGATCCTGTTTACATATAGAAGTAAAAACTCATGTTATCACAGTGTATTCACATTGAATACAGGTATATTTGATTCTGTTTACATGTAGAAGCATAAACTGATAATATAACAGTGTATTCACATTGAATACAAGGATATTTGATTCTGTTTACCTGTAGAAGTATAAACTCATAATATAACAGTGTATTTACATTGAATACAAGTATATTTGATTATGTTTACATGTAGAAGTACAAACTCATAATATAACAGTGTATTCACATTGAATACAAGTATATTTGATCCTGTTTACAGATAGGAGTAAATACTCATGGTATAACAGTGTATTCATATTGAATACAAGTATATTTGATTTTGTTTACATGTAGAAGTATAAACTCATAATATAACAGTGTATTCACATTGAATACAAGTATATTGGATCCTTTTTACATATACAAGTAAAAACTCATGGTATAACAGTGTATTCACATTGAATACAAGTATATTTGATTCTGTTTACATGTAGAAGTATAAACTCATAATATAACAGTGTATTCATATTGAATACAAGTATATTTGATCCTGTTTACATATAGAAGTGAAAACTCGTGGTATAACAGTGAATTCACATTGAATACAAGTATATTTGATTCTGTTTACATGTAGAATTATTAACTCATAATATAACAGTGTATTCACATTGAATACAAGTATATTTGATTCTGTTTACATGTAGAAGTATAAACTCATAATATAACAGTGTATTCATATTGAATACAAGTATATTTGATCCTGTTTACATATAGAAGTAAAAACTCGTGGTATAACAGTGAATTCACATTGAATACAAGTATATTTGATTCTGTTTACATGTAGAATTATAAACTCATAATATAACAGTGTATTCACATTGAATACAAGTATATTTGATTCTGTTTACATGTAGAAGTATAAACTCATAATATAACAGTGTATTTACATTGAATACAAGTATATTTGATTCTGTTTACAAGTAGAAGTATAAACTCATAATATAACAGTGTATTCACTTTGAATACAAGTATATTTGATTCTGTTTACATGTAGAAGTATAAACTCATAATATAACAGTGTATTCACATTGAATACAAGTATATTTGATGCTTTTTACATCTACAAGTAAAAACTCATGGTATAACAGTGTATTCACATTGAATACAAGTATATTTGATTCTGTTTACATGTAGAAGTATAAACTCATAATATAACAGTGTATTCACTTTGAATACAAGTATACTTGATCCTGTTTAAATTTAGAAGAAAAAACTCATGGTATAACAGTGTATTCACATTGAATACAAGTTTATTTGATCCTGTTTTCATATAGAAATTAAAACTCATGGTATCACAGTGTATTCACATTAAATACAAGTAAATTTGATTCTGTTTACATGTAGAAGTATAAACTCATAATATAACAGTGTATTCACATTGAATACAAATATATTTGATTCTGTTTACATATAGGAGTAAAAACTAATGGTATAACAGAGTATTCACATTGAATACAAGTATATTTGATTCTGTCTACATGTAGAAGTATAAACTCATAATATAACAGTGTATTCAAATTGAATACAAGTATATTTGATCCTGTTTACATATAGAAGTAAAAACTCATGGTATCACAGTGTATTCACATTGAATACAGGTATATTTGATTCTGTTTACATGTAGAAGTATAAACTTATGGTATAACAGTGTATTCACATTGAATACAAGTATATTTGATTCTATTTACATGTAGAAATATAAACTCATATTATAAGAGTGTATTTACATTGAATACAAGTATATTTGATTCTGTTTACATATAGAAGTAAAAACTCATGGTATAACAGTGTATTCACATTGAATACAAGTATATTTGATTCTGTTTACATGTAGAAGTCTAAACTCATAATATAACAGTGTATTCATATTGAATACAAGTATATTTGATTCTGTTTACATATAGAAGTAAAAACTCATGGTATAACAGTGTATTCACATTGAATACAAGAATATTTGATTATGTTTACATGTAGAAGTATAAACTCATAATATAACAGTGTATTCCCATTGAATACAACTATATTTGATCCTGTTTACATATAGAAATAAAAAATCATGGTATAACATTGTATTCACATTGAATACAAGTATATTTGATCCTGTTTAAATTTAGAAGAAAAAACTCATGGTATAACAGTGTATTCACATTGAATACAAGTTTATTTGATCCTGTTTTCATATAGAAATTAAAACTCATGGTATCAGAGTGTATTCACATTAAATACAAGTAAATTTGATTCTGTTTACATGTAGAAGTATAAACTCATAATATAACAGTGTATTCACATTGAATACAAGTATATTTGATCCTGTTAAAATATAGAAGTAAAAACTCATGGTATAACAGTGTATTCACATTGAATACATGTATATTTGATTCTGTTTACATGTAGAATTATAAACTTATAATATAACAGTGTATTCACATTGAATACAAGGATATTTGATTCTGTTTACATGTAGAAGTATAAACTCATAATGTAACAGTGTATTTACATTGAATACAAGTACATTTGATTCTGTTTACATGTAGAAGTATAAACTCATACTATAACAGTGTATTCACTTTGAATACAAGTATATTTGATTCTGTTTACATGTAGAAGTATAAACTCATAATATAACAGTGTATTCACATTGAATACAAGTATATTTGATCCTGTTTACATATAGGAGTAAAAACTCATGGTATAACAGTGTATTCACATTGAATACAAGTATATTTGATTCTGTTTACATGTAGAAGTATAAACTCATAATATAACAGTGTATTCACATTGAATACAAATATATTTGATTCTGTTTACATATAGGAGTAAAAACTAATGGTATAACAGAGTATTCACATTGAATACAAGTATATTTGATTCTGTCTACATGTAGAAGTATAAACTCATAATATAACAGTGTATTCAAATTGAATACAAGTATATTTGATCCTGTTTACATATAGAAGTAAAAACTCATGGTATCACAGTGTATTCACATTGAATACAGGTATATTTGATTCTGTTTACATGTAGAAGTATAAACTCATGGTATAACAGTGTATTCACATTGAATACAAGTATATTTGATTCGGTTTACATGTAGAAATATAAACTCATATTATAAGAGTGTATTCACATTGAATACAAGTATATTTGATTCTGTTTACATATAGAAGTTAAAACTCGTGGTATCACAGTGTATTCACATTGAATACAAGTATATTTGATTCTGTTTACATGTAGAAATATATACTCATAATATAACAGTGTATTCACATTAAATAAAAGTATATTTTATCCTGTTTACATATAGAAGTAAAAACTCATGGTATAACAGTGTATTCATATTGCATACAAGTATATTTGATTATGTTTACATGTAGAAGTATAAACTCATAATATAACACTGTATTTCCATTGAATACAATGATATTTGATCCTGTTTACATATAGAAGTAAAAACTCATGGTATAACAGTGTATTCACATTGAATACAAGTATATTTGATTCTGTTTACATGTAGAAGTCTAAACTCATAATATAACAGTGTATTCATATTGAATACAAGTATATTTGATCCTGTTTACATATAGAAGTAAAAATTCATGGTATAACAGTGTATACACATTGAATACAAGAATATTTGATTATGTTTACATGTAGAAGTATAAACTCATAATATAACAGTGTATTCCCATTGAATACAACTATATTTGATCCTGTTTACATATAGAAGTAAAAACTCATGGTATAACATTGTATTCACATTGAATACAAATATATTTGATTCTGTTTATATGTAGAAGTATAAACTCATAATATAACAGTGTATTCACATTGAATACAAGTATATTTGATCCTGTTTACATATAGAAGTAGAAATTCATGATATAACAGTGTATTCACATTGAATACAAGTATATTTGATTCTTTTTACATGTAGAAATATAAACTCATAATATAACAGTGTATTCACATTGAATACAAGTATATTTGATCCTGTTTACATATAGAAGTAAAAACTCATGGTATAACATTGTATTCACATTGAATACAAGTATATTTGATGCTGTTTACATGTAGAAGTATAAACTCATAATATAACAATGTATTCACTTTGAATACAGGTATATTTGATGCTATTAACATATAAAAATAAAAATTCATGGTATAACAGTGTATTCACATTGAATACAAGTATAATTGATTCTTTTTACATGTAGAAGTATAATCTCATAATATAACAATGTATTCACATTGAATAAAAGTATATTTGATCCTGTTTACATATAGAAGTAAAAACTCATGGTATCACAGTGTATTCACATTGAATACAAGTATATTTGATTCTGTTTACATTTAGAAGTATAAACTCATAATATAGCAGTGTATTCACATTGAATACAAGTATATTTGATCCTGTTTACATATAGAAGTAAAAACTCATGGTATAACAGTGTATTCACATTGAATACAAGTATATTTGATCCTGTTTACATATAGAAGTTAAAACTCATGGTATCACAGTGTATTCACATTGAATACAGGTTTATTTGATTCTGGTTACATGTAGAAGTATAAACTCATAGTATAACAGTGTATTCACATTGAATACAAGTGTATTTGATTCTGTTTACATGTAGAAATGTAAAATCATAATATAACAGTGTATTCACATTGAATACAAGTATATTTGATCCTGTTTACATATAGAAGTAAAAACTCGTGGTATAACAGTGTATTCACATTGAATACAAGTATATTTGATTCTGTTTACATATAGAAGTAAAAACTCTAGTATAACAGTGCATTCACATTGAATACAACTATATTTGATCCTGTTTACATATAGAAGTAAAAACTCATGGTATAACATTGTATTCACATTGAATACAAGTATATTTATTCTGTTTACATGTAGAAATATAAACTCATAATATAACAGTGTATTCACATTGAATACAAGTATATATAATCCTGTTTACATGTAGAAATATAAACTCATAATATAACAGTGTATTCACATTGAATACAAGTATATTTGATCCTGTTTACATATAGAAGTTAAAACTCATGGTATCACAGTGTATTCACATTGAATACAGGTATATTTGATTCTGTTTACATGGAGAAGTATAAACTATAATATAACAGTGTATTCACATTGAATACAAGTATATTTGATTCTGTTTACATGTAGAAGTCTAAACTCATAATATAACAGTGTATTCACATTGAATACAAGTTTATTTGATCCTGTTTACATATAGAAGTAAAAACTCATGGTATAACAGTGTATTCACATTGAATAGAAGTATATTTTATTCTGTTTACATGTAGAAATATAAACTCATAATATAACAGTGTATTCACATTGAATAAAAGAATATTTGATCCTGTTTACATATAGAAGTAAAAACTCATGGTATAACAGTGTATTCACATTGAATACAAGAATATTTGATTATGTTTACATGTAGAAGTATAAACTCATAATATAACAGTGTATTCCCATTGAATACAACTATATTTGATCCTGTTTACATATAGAAGTAAAAACTCATGGTATAACATTGTATTCACATTGAATACAAGTATATTTTATTCTGTTTACATGTAGAAGTATAAACTCATAATATAACAGTGTATTCACATTGAATACAAGTATATTTGATCCTGTTTACACATAGAAGTAGAAATTCATGGTATAACAGTGTATTCACATTGAATACAAGTATATTTGATTCTGTTTACATGTAGAAGTATAAACTCATAATATAACAGTGTATTCACATTGAATACAAGTATATTTGATCCTTTTTACATATAGAAGTAAAAATTCGTGGTATAACAGTGTATTCACATTGAATACAAGTATATTTGATTCTGTTTACATGTAGAAGTATAAACTCATAATATAACAGTGTATTCACATTGAATACAGGTATATTTGATGCTATTTACATATAAAAATTAAAATTCATGGTATAACAGTGTATTCACATTGAATACAAGTATAATTGATTCTTTTTACATGTAGAAGTATAATCTCATAATATAACAGTGTTTTCACATTGAAAACAAGTATATTTGATCCTGTTTACATATAGAAGTAAAGATTCATGGTATAACAGTGTATTCACATTGAATACAAGTATATTTGATCCTGTTTACATATAGAAGTTAAAACTCATGGTATCACAATGTATTCACATTGAATACAAGTATATTTGATTCTGTTTACATATAGAAGTTAAAACTCATGGTATCACAGTGTATTCACATTGAATACAGGTATATTTGATTCTGGTTACATGGAGAAGTATAAACTATAATATAACAGTGTATTCACATTGAATACAAGTATATTTGATTCTGTTTACATGTAGAAGTCTAAACTCATAATATAACAGTGTATTCACATTGAATACAAGTTTATTTGATCCTGTTTACATATAGAAGTAAAAACTCATGGTATAACAGTGTATTCACATTGAATAGAAGTAAATTTGATTCTGTTTACATGTAGAAATATAAACTCATAATATAACAGTGTATTCACATTGAATAAAAGTATATTTGATCCTGTTTACATATAGAAGTAAAAACTCATGGTATAACAGTGTATTCACATTGAATACAAGAATATTTGATTATGTTTACATGTAGAAGTATAAACTCATAATATAACAGTGTATTCCCATTGAATACAACTATATTTGATCCTGTTTACATATAGAAGTAAAAACTCATGGTATAACATTGTATTCACATTGAATACAAGTATATTTGATTCTGTATACATGTAGAAGTATAAACTCATAATATAACAGTGTATTCACATTGGTTACAATTATATTTGATCCTGTTTACATATAAAAGTAAATACTCATGGTATAACAGTGTATTCACATTGAATACAAGTATATTTGATTCTGTTTACATGTAGAAGTATAAACTCATAATATAACAGTGTATTTACATTGAATACAAGTATATTTGATCCTGTTTTCATATAGAAGTTAAAACTCATGGTATCACAGTGTATTCACATTGAATACAAGTTTATTTGATCCTGTTTTCATATAGAAGTTAAAACTCATGGTATCACAGTGTATTCACATTGAATACAGGTATATTTGATTCTGTTTACATGTAGAAGTATAAACTATAATATAACAGTGTATTCACATTGAATACAAGTATATTTGATTCTTTTTACATGTAGAAGTCTAAACTCATAATATAACAGTGTATTCACATTGAATACAAGTTTATTTGATCCTGTTTACATATAGAAGTAAAAACTCATGGTATAACATTTTATTCACATTGAATAGAAGTATATTTGATTCTGTTTACATGTAGAAGTATTAACTCATAATATAACAGAGTATTCCCATTGAATACAACTATATTTGATCCTGTTTACATATAGAAGTAAAAACTCATGGTATAACATTGTATTCACATTGAATACAAGTATATTTGATTCTGTTTACATGTAGAAGTATAAACTCATAATATAACAGTGTATTCACATTGAATACAAGTATATTTGATCCTGTTTACATATAGAAGTAGGAATTCATGGGATAACAGTGTATTCACATTGAATACAAGTATATTTGATTCTGTTTACATGTAGAAATATAAACTCATAATATAACAGTGTATTCACATTGAATACAAGTATATTTGATCCTGTTTACATATAGAAGTAAAAACTCATGGTATAACAGTGTTTTCACATTGAACACAAGTATATTTGATTCTGTTTACATGTAGAAGTATAAACTCATAATATAACAGTGTATTCCCATTGAATACAAGTATATTTGATCCTGTTTACATATAGAAGTAAAAACTCATGGTATAACAGTGTATTCACATTGAATACAAGTATAATTGATTCTTTTTACATGTAGAAGTATATCTTATAATATAACAGTGTATTCACATTGAATAAAAGTATATTTGATCCTGTTTACATATAGAAGTAAAAACTCATGGTATCACAGTGTATTCACATTGAATACAAGTATATTTGATTATGTTTACATTTAGAAGTATAAACTCATAATATAACAGTGTATTCACATTGAATACAAGTATATTTGATCCTGTTTACATATAGAAGTAAAAACTCATGGTATCACAGTGTATTCACATTGAATACAGGTATATTTGATTCTGTTTACATGTAGAAGTATAAACTCATAATATAACAGTGTATTCACATTGAATACAAGTATATTTGATCATGTTTACATATAGAAGTCAAAACTCATGGTATAACAGTGCATTCACATTGAATGCAAGTATATTTGATTCTGTTTACATGTAGAAGTATAAACTCATAATATAACAGTGTATTCACATTGAATACAAGTATATTTGATCCTGTTTACATATAGAAGTAGAAATTCATGGTATAACAGTGTATTCAAATTGAATACAAGTATATTTGATCCTGTTTACATGTAGAAGTATAAACTCATAATATAACAGTGTATTCACATTGAATACAAGTATATTAGATCCTGTTTACATATAGAAGTAAAAACTCATGGTATAACAGTGTATTCACATTGAATACAAGTATATTTGTTTCTGTTAACATGTAGAAATATAAACTCATAATATAACAGTATATTCACATTGAATACAAGTATATTTGATCCTGTTTACATATAGAAGTAAAATTTCATGGTATAACAGTGTATTCACATTGAATACAAGTATATTTGATTCTGTTTACATGTAGAAGTATAAACTCATAATATAACAGTGTATTCACATTGAATACAAGTATATTTGATCCTGTTTACATATAGAAGTAAAAACTCATGGTATAACAGTGTATTCACATTGAATACAAGTATAATTGATTCTTTTTACATGTAGAAGTATAAACTCATAATATAACAGTGTATTCACATTGAATAAAAGTATATTTGATCCTGTTTACATATAGAAGTAAAAACTCATGGTATCACAGTGTATTCACATTGAATACAAGTATATTTGATTATGTTTACATTTAGAAGTATAAACTCATAATATAACAGTGTATTCACATTGAATACAAGTATATTTGATCATGTTTACATATAGAAGTCAAAACTCATGGTATAACAGTGCATTCACATTGAATGCAAGTATATTTGATTCTGTTTACATGTAGAAGTATAAACTCATAATATAACAGTGTATTCACATTGAATACAAGTATATTTGATCCTGTTTACATATAGAAGTAGAAATTCATGGTATAACAGTGTATTCAAATTGAATACAAGTATATTTCATCCTGTTTACATGTAGAAGTATAAACTCATAATATAACAGTGTATTCACATTGAATACAAGTATATTAGATCCTGTTTACATATAGAAGTAAAAACTCATGGTATAACAGTGTATTCACATTGAATACAAGTATATTTGTTTCTGTTAACATGTAGAAATATAAACTCATAATATAACAGTATATTCACATTGAATACAAGTATATTTGATCCTGTTTACATATAGAAGTAAAATTTCATGGTATAACAGTGTATTCACATTGAATACAAGTATATTTGATTCTGTTTACATGTAGAAGTATAAACTCATAATATAACAGTGTATTCACATTGAATACAGGTATATTTGATGCTATTTACATATAAAAATAAAAATTCATGGTATAACAGTGTATTCACATTGAATACAAGTATAATTGATTCTTTTTACATGTAGAAGTATAACTCATAATATAACAGTGTATTCACATTGAATAAAAGTATATTTGATCCTGTTTACATATAGAAGTAAAAACTCATGGTATCACAGTGTATTCACATTGAATACAAGTATATTTGATTATGTTTACATTTAGAAGCAAAAACTCATAATATAACAGTGTATTCACATTGAATACAGGTATATTTGATGCCATTTACATATAAAAATAAAAATTCATGGTATAACAGTGTATTCACATTGAATACAATTATAATTGATTCTTTTTACATGTAGAAGTATAATCTCATAATATAGCAGTGTATTCACATTGAATACAAGTATATTTGATCCTGTTTACATATAGAATTAAAAACTCATGGTATAACAGTGTATTCACATTGAATAAAAGTATATTTGATCCTGTTTACAGATAGAAGTAAAAACTCATGGTATAACAGTGTATTCACATTGAATACAAGTATATTTGATCCTGTTTACATATAGAAGTAAAAACTCATGGTATAACAGTGTTTTCACATTGAATACAAGTATATTTGATTCTGTTTACATGTAGAAATATAAACTCATAATATAACAGTGTATTCACATTGAATAAAAGTATATTTGATCCTGTTTACATATAGAAGTAAAAACTCATGGTATAACAGTGTATTCACATTGAATACAAGTATATTTGATTATGTTTACATGTAGAAGTATAAACTCATAATATAACAGTGTATTCCCATTGAATACAAGTATATTTGATCCTGTTTACATATGAAGTAAAAACTCATGGTATCAAAGTGTATTCACATTGAATACAAGTATATTTGATTCTGTTTACATGTAGAAGTATAAACTCATAATATAGCAGTGTATTCACATTGAATACAAGTATATTTGATCCTGTTTACATATAGAAGTTAAAACTCATGGTATCACAGTGTATTCACATTGAATACAAGTATATTTGATCCTGTTTACATATACAAGTTAAAACTCATGGTATCACAGTGTATTCACATTGAATACAGGTAAATTTGATTCTGTTTACATGTAGAAGTATAAAATTATAATTATATAACAGTGTATTAACATTGAATACAAGTATATTTGATTCTGTTTACATGTAGAAGTATAAACTCATAATATAACAGTGTATTCACATTGAATACAAGTATATTTGATCCTGTTTACATAGAGAAGTAAAAACTCATGGTATCACTATGTATTCACACTGAATACAAGTATATTTGATCCTGTTTACATATAGAAGTTAAAACTCATGGTATCACAGTGTATTGACATTGAATACAAGTATATTTGATCCTGTTTACATATAGAAGTAAAAACTCATTGTATAACAGTGTATTCACATTGAATACAAGTATATTTGATCCGGTTTACATATAGAAGTAAAAACTCATGGTATAACAGTGTATTCACTTTGAATACAAGTATATTTGATTCTGTTTACATGTAGAAGTATAAACTCATAATATAGCAGTGTATTCACATTGAATACAAGTATATTTGATCCTGTTTACATATAGAAGTTAAAACTCATGGTATCACAGTGTATTCACATTGAATACAAGTATATTTGATCCTGTTTACATATAAGTTAAAACTCATGGTATCACAGTGTATTCACATTGAATACAGGTATATTTGATTCTGTTTACATGTAGAAGTATAAACTAATAATATAACAGTGTATTCACATTGAATACAAGTATATTTGATTCTGTTTACATGTAGAAGTATAAACTCATAATATAACAGTGTATTCACATTGAATACAAGTTTATTTGATCCTGTTTACAAATAGAAGTAAAATTTCATGGTATAACAGTGTATTCACATTGAAAACAAGTATATTTGATCCTGTTTACAGATAGAAGTAAAAACTCATGGTATAACAGTGTATTCACATTGAATACAAGTATATTTGATCCTGTTTACATATAGAAGTAAAAACTCATGGTATAACAGTGTTTTCACATTGAATACAAGTATATTTGATTCTGTTTACATGTAGAAATATAAACTCATAATATAACAGTGTATTCACATTGAATAAAAGTATATTTGATCCTGTTTACATATAGAAGTAAAAACTCATGGTATAACAGTATATTCACATTGAATACAAGTATATTTGATTATGTTTACATGTAGAAGTATAAACTCATAATATAACAGTGTATTCCCATTGAATACAAGTATATTTGATCCTGTTTACATATAGAAGTAAAAACTCATGGTATCACAGTGTATTCACATTGAATACAAGTATATTTGATTCTGTTTACATGTAGAAGTATAAACTCATAATATAGCAGTGTATTCACATTGAATACAAGTATATTTGATCCTGTTTACATATAGAAGTTAAAACTCATGGTATCACAGTGTATTCACATTGAATACAAGTATATTTGATCCTGTTTACATATACAAGTTAAAACTCATGGTATCACAGTGTATTCACATTGAATACAGGTAAATTTGATTCTGTTTACATGTAGAAGTATAAAATTATAATTATATAACAGTGTATTAACATTGAATACAAGTATATTTGATTCTGTTTACCATGTAGAAGTATAAACTCATAATATAACAGTGTATTCACATTGAATACAAGTATATTTGATCCTGTTTACATAGAGAAGTAAAAACTCATGGTATCACTATGTATTCACTGAATACAAGTATATTTGATCCTGTTTACATATAGAAGTTAAAACTCATGGTATCACAGTGTATTGACATTGAATACAAGTATATTTGATCCTGTTTACATAGAAGTAAAAACTCATTGTATAACAGTGTATTCACATTGAATACAAGTATATTTGATCCAGTTTACATATAGAAGTAAAAACTCATGGTATAACAGTGTATTCACATTGAATACAAGTATATTTGATTCTGTTTACATGTAGAAGTATAAACTCATAATATAGCAGTGTATTCACATTGAATACAAGTATATTTGATCCTGTTTACATATAGAAGTTAAAACTCATGGTATCACAGTGTATTCACATTGAATACAAGTATATTTGATCCTGTTTACATATAGAAGTTAAAACTCATGGTATCACAGTGTATTCACATTGAATACAGGTATATTTGATTCTGTTTACATGTAGAAGTATAAACTAATAATATAACAGTGTATTCACATTGAATACAAGTATATTTGATTCTGTTTACATATAGAAGTGTAAACTCATAATATAACAGTGTATTCACATTGAATACAAGTTTATTTGATCCTGTTTACAAATAGAAGTAAAATTTCATGGTATAACAGTGTATTCACATTGAATACAAGTATATTTGATCCTGTTTACATATAGAAGATAAAACTCATGGTATCACAGTGTATTCACATTGAATACAGGTATATTTGATTCTGTTTACATGTAGAAGTATAAACTCATAATATAACAGTGTATTCACATTAAATACAAGTATTTTTGATTCTGTTTACATGTAGAAATATAAACTCATAATATAACAGTGTATTCACATTGAATACAAGTATATTTGATCCTGTTTACATATAGAAGTAAAAATTCATGGTATAACAGTGTATTCACATTGAATACAAGTTTATTTGATTCTGTTTACTGTAGAAGTATAAACTCATAATATAACAGTGTATTCACATTGAATACCAGTATATTTGATTCTGTTTACATGTAGAAGTATAAACTCATAATATAACAGTGTATTCACATTGAATACAAGTATATTTGATCCTGTTTACAGATAGAAGTAAAAGTTCATGGTATAACAGTGTATTCACATTGAATACAAGTATATTTGATTCTGTTTACATGTAGAAGTACAAACTCATAATATAACAGTGTATTCACATTGAATACAGGTATATTTGATGCTATTATCATATAAGAAATAAAAATTCATGGTATAACAGTGTATTCACATTGAATACAAGTATAATTGATTCTTTTTACATGTAGAAGTATAATCTCATAATATAACAGTGTATTCACATTGAATACAAGTATATTTGATCCTGTTTACATATAGAAGTAAAAACTCATGGTATAACAGTGTATTCACATTGAATAAAAGTACATTTGATCCTGTTTACATATAGAAGTAAAAACTCATGGTATCACAGTGTATTCACATTGAATACAAGTATATTTGATTCTGTTTACATGTAGAAGTATAATCTCATAATATAACAGTGTATTCACATTAAATACAAGTATATTTGATCCTGTTTACATGTAGAAGTTAAAACTCATGGTATCACAGTGTATTCACATTGAATACAGGTATATTTGATTCTGTTTACATGTAGAAGTATAAAATTTTAATAATATAACAGTGTATTAATATTGAATACAAGTATATTTGATTCTGTTTACATGTAGAAGTATAAACTCATAATATAACAGTGTATTCACATTGAATACAAGTATATTTGATCCTGTTTACATATGGAAGTTAAAACTCATGGTATCACAGTGTATTCACATTGAATACAAGTATATTTGATCCTGTTTACATATAGAAGTTAAAACTCATGGTATCACAGTGTATTCACATTGAATACAGGTATATTTGATTCTGTTTACATTTAGAAGTATAAAATTATAATAATATAACAGTGTATTAATATTGAATACAAGTATATTTGATTCTGTTTACATGTAGAAGTATAAACTCTAATATAACAGTGTATTCACATTGAATACAAGTATATTTTGATTCTTTTTACATGTAGAAGTATAATCTCATAATATAACAGTGTATTCACATTGAATAAAAGTATATTTGATCCTGTTTACATATAGAAGTAAAAACTCATGGTATCACAGTGTATTCACATTGAATACAAGTATATTTGATTATGTTTACATGTAGAAGTATAAACTCATAATATAACAGTGTATTCACATTGAATACAAGTATATTTGATCCTGTTTACATATAGAAGTAAAAACTCATGGTATAACAGTGTATTCACATTGAATACAAGTATATTTGATCCTGTTTACATATAGAAGTAAAAACTCATAGTATCACAGTGTATTCACATTGAATACAGGTATATTTGATTCTGTTTACATGTAGAAGTATAAACTCATAATATAACAGTGTATTCACATTGAATACAAGTATATTTGATTCTGTTTACATGTAGAAATATAAACTCATAATATAACAGTGTATTCACATTGCATACAAGTATATTTGATCCTGTTTACATATAGAAGTAAAAACTCATGGTATAACAGTGTATTCACATTGAATACAAGTATATTTGATTCTGTTTACATGTAGAAGTATAAACTCATAGTATAACATTGTATTCACATTGAATACAGGTATATTTGATGCTATTTACATATAAAAATAAAAACTCATGGTATAACAGTGTATTCACATTGAATACAATTATATTTGATTCTGTTTACATGTAGAAGTATAAACTCATAATATAACAGTGTATTCACATTGAATACAAGTATATTTGATCCTGTTTACATATAGAAGTTAAAACTCATGGTATAACAGTGTGTGTATTCACATTGAATACAAGTATATTTGATTCTGTTTATATAGAAGAATAAACTCATAGTATAACAGTGTATTCACATTGAATACAAGTATATTTGATTCTGTTTACATATAGAAGTATAAACTCATAGTATAACAAGTGTATTCACATTGAATACAAGTTTATTTGATCCTGTTTACATATAGAAGTAAAAACTCATGGTATAACAGTGTATTCACATTGAATACAAGTATATTTGATTCTGTTTACATGAAGAAGTATAAACTCATAATATAACAGTGTATTCACATTGAATACAGGTATATTCCATGCTGTTTACATATAAAAATAAAACTCATGGTATAACAGTGTATTCACATTGAATACAAGTATAATTGATTCTTTTACATGTAGAAGTAAAAACTCATAATATAACAGTGTATTCACATTGAATAAAAAGTATATTTGATCTGTTTACATATAGAAGTAAAAACTCCATGGTATCACATTGTATTCACAATGAATACAAGTATATTTGATTCTGTTTACATAGAAGTAAAAACTCATAATATAACAGTGTATTCACATTGAATACAAGTATATTTGATCCTGTTTACATATAGAAGTTAAAAGTCATGGTATCACAGTGTATTCACATTGAATACAGGTATATTTGATTCTGTTTACATGTAGAAGTATAAAATTATAATAATATAACAG